>NC_069505.1:558518544-558526044 GCF_027579735.1 Bombina bombina
AACCCCAGACGAAATACATATATTTATATTGTACCAAAATACCATCAGATATATGTAACAAAGCGATGAGTTTGAAAAAAAGACAGAAGGCCATCAAGTTCAACCTATACAAATCTAATACACTTACAAAAAAGCTCCAATTAAAAGGGACACTAAATCCATTTTTTTTCTTTCAAAATTCAGATAGAGTATGCGATTTTAAGCGACTTTCTAATTTACTCCTATTTTCATTTTTTGGTAGCGCTTGCTGATTGTTGGCTACATTTACCAAAAAATAAATAAAAAAAATGGGCTAGCTCCTAAGCATACAATCCTGCTATTCAAATAAAGGTACCAGGAGAACAAAGAACAATTGATAATAGACAAATTAGAAAGTTGCTTAATATGACTCATTTCCTTAGGCTTACCTCTTTGTTGGAGTCATCTATTTTTTGGAGAGGTCGCCTTATTCCTCCAGTTGCTTTTTTAGGTTTTGAACTCTTCCTCTTTCTGCTACTCTCTCTGGCTTCAGATTCTGCCGAAGTGCCAGATGTTTCCACACTCATTGTTACCTGCAGAGGACAACACATATCGTCAAAGGCACAAATAGATCACTCTAAGATAAAACATATTTTTGCTACATTAAAGGGACAGTCTACTTGATTTTTTTATTTGGTTAAAAAAGAGAGATAACGCCTTAAAGGGAAATGAAACCCAATTTTTTTCTACCATGGTTCAGATAGAGAAAACAATTTTAAACAACTTTCTTATTCACTTCTATTATCTAATCTTTCATTCTCTTGGTATCAGTTGTTGAAGGAGCAGTAATGCACTACAAGTTTCTAACTGAACACATGGCTGAGCCAATATGTATGTATGTATGTATGTATGTATGTATGTATGTATGTATGTATGTATGTATGTACGTATGTATGTATGTACAGGGAGTGCAGAATTATTAGGCAAGTTGTATTTTTGAGGATTAATTTTATTATTGAACAACAACCATGTTCTCAATGAATCCAAAAAACTCATTAATATCAAAGCTGAATAGTTTTGGAAGTAGTTTTTAGTTTGTTTTTAGTTATAGCTATTTTAGGGGGATATCTGTGTGTGCAGGTGACTATTACTGTGCATAATTATTAGGCAACTTAACAAAAAACAAATATATACCCATTTCAATTATTTATTTTTACCAGTGAAACCAATATAACAGCTCAACATTCACAAATATACATTTCTTACATTCAAAAACAAAACAAAAACAAATCAGTGACCAATATAGCCACCTTTCTTTGCAAGGACACTCAAAAGCCTGCCATCCATGGATTCTGTCAGTGTTTCGATCTGTTCCCCATCAACATTGCGTGCAGCAGCAACCACAGCCTCCCAGACACTGTTCAGAGAGGTGTACTGTTTTCCCTCCTTGTAAATCTCACATTTGATGATGGACCACAGGTTCTCAATGGGGTTCAGATCAGGTGAACAAGGAGGCCATGTCATTAGATTTTCTTCTTTTATACCCTTTCTTGCCAGCCACGCTGTGGAGTACTTGGACGCGTGTGATGGAGCATTGTCCTGCATGAAAATCATGTTTTTCTTGAAGGATGCAGACTTCTTCCTGTACCACTGCTTGAAGAAGGTGTCTTCCAGAAACTGGCAGTAGGACTGGGAGTTGAGCTTGACTCCATCCTCAACCCGAAAAGGCCCCACAAGCTCATCTTTGATGATACCAGCCCAAACCAGTACTCCACCTCCACCTTGCTGGCGTCTGAGTCGGACTGGAGCTCTCTGCCCTTTACCAATCCAGCCACGGGCCCATCCATCTGGCCCATCAAGACTCACTCTCATTTCATCAGTCCATAAAACCTTAGAAAAATCAGTCTTGAGATATTTCTTGGCCCAGTCTTGACGTTTCAGCTTGTGTGTCTTGTTCAGTGGTGGTCGTCTTTCAGCCTTTCTTACCTTGGCCATGTCTCTGAGTATTGCACACCTTGTGCTTTTGGGCACTCCAGTGATGTTGCAGCTCTGAAATATGGCCAAACTGGTGGCAAGTGGCATCTTGGCAGCTGCAGGCTTGACTTTTCTCAGTTCATGGGCAGTTATTTTGTGCCTTGGTTTTTCCACACGCTTCTTGCGACCCTGTTGACTATTTTGAATGAAACGCTTGATTGTTCGATGATCACGCTTCAGAAGCTTTGCAATTTTAAGAGTGCTGCATCCCTCTGCAAGATATCTCACTATTTTTGACTTTTCTGAGCCTGTCAAGTCCTTCTTTTGACCCATTTTGCCAAAGGAAAGGAAGTTGCCTAATAATTATGCACACCTGATATAGGGTGTTGATGTCATTAGACCACACCCCTTCTCATTACAGAGATGCACATCACCTAATATGCTTAATTGGTAGTAGGCTTTCGAGCCTATACAGCTTGGAGTAAGACAACATGCATAAAGAGGATGATGTGGTCAAAATACTCATTTGCCTAATAATTCTGCACTCCCTGTATGTATGTATGTATGTATGTATGTATGTATGTATGTATGTATGTATGTATGTATGTATGTATGTATGTATGTATGTATGTATGTATGTATGTATATATATATATATATATATATATATATATATATATATATATATATATATATATATATATATGCGCATGCAGTCACCAATCAGCAGCTAGAACCTAGGTTCTCTTCTGCTCCTGAGCTTGCCTAGATAAACCTTTCAGCAAAGGATAACAAGAGAAGGAAGCAAATTAAATGATAGATGTAAATTGGAAAGTTGTTTAAAAGTGAATGTTGTGTCTAAATCATGAAAGAAAATGTTTGGGTTTCATGTCCCTATAACTATTCATTCCCCAGCTTTGCATAACCAACATTGTTACATTAAAAGGGATTGTCTAGTCAAAATTAAACTTTCATGATTCAGATAGAGCAGACAATTTTAAGCAACTTTGTAATTTACTCCTATTATCAATTTTTTTTGTTCTCTTGGTATCTTTATTTAAAAAAAAAAAGCAAAAATGTAAGCATAGGAACCGGACCATTTTTGGTTCAGCACCTGGGTAGCACTTTCTGATTGGTGTCTATATGAAGAATAAAGATATCAAGAGAACGAAGAAGATTAATAGGAATAAATTAGAAAATTGCTTAAATGTACGTAAAAAACAGATGGTGCGCTGAGAACAGCTACGGTATATGAAATATGATAATTAAAATCCAGAAATTAATTTATATACTGGTAAATTAAAAATCTCAAATAACTCATATAACACAGTAAATCACAATATTTAATAAATAAATATAATCAATTTAGAACCACCGGTGGTATACTCTAATATTTAAAAAACTATGTAAAAAAGCATGGATTATTGAAAGGTACATTCACCTCATGGCTGAAACATTCCCAGCTATACCATTTCATCCACAGCAACCAATTTAGAGAAGACTTAGTGAGACCGCCCACTCCCTTTGAGCAACTATGCCTGTCGGAGAATCCCTTTAAAGGGACACTGAACCCAAATGTTTTCTTTTGTAATTCAGAAAGAGCATGCCATTTTAAGCAACTTTCTAATTTACCTATTATCAATTTTTCTTCGTTCTCTTGCTATCATTATTTGAAAAAGAAGGCATCTAAGCTTTTTTTTGGTTTCAGTACTCTGGACAGCACTTTTTTATTGGTGGATGAATTTATCCACCAATCAGCAAGGACAACCCAGGTTGTTCACCAAAAATGGGCCGGCATCTAAACTTACATTTTTGCATTTCAAATAAAGATACCAAGAGAATGAAGAAAATTTGATAATAGGAGTAAATTAGAAAGTTGATTAAAACTTCATGCTCAATCTGAATTACGAAAGAAATTTTTTGGGTACAGTGTCCCTTTAAGGGAACTTTGTCTCGAGCAAAAAACGCCCTTGAAAATGCAAAGCAACCCACCCCTCCATCATTCACGACACAATGGCAACGAGATTTAAACATTCAATTAGAAGAGAAAGATTGGCAGATAATCTACAATAATACACGTAAATCGTCCACCTCCACAAGAATTATTGAAATGAATTTCAAGGTTCTCATGCGTTGGTACTTAACACCGCACAGATTGCATAAGATATACCCTTCCTCGACGGCGCATTGCTGGAGAGGATGTGGAGAAACGGGAACCATGGCCCACATATGGTGGCAGTGCCCCAAAATCTCCACATTTTGGAGATCAGTAGAGAGGGTATTACGAAAAATAATGGTCAGGAATTTCATCCTCACCCCCAAAATAGTGTTATTAAACCAAAACCCAGTACTCCAGTGCAAACTGCGCACTATACTTACAAGGATATGTATAAATAGTGCAAAATCATTGATTGCGCAGCATTGGAAGTCTGCAATAGTTCCAACAACGGCTATCAAGGGTGTCAGAAACCATCCCTATGGAACAATATGGGTATTATAAGCAAAATCAATTAAATGTATTTTTAGATGTTAAATTTTATTGGGAGACACTTTCAAACACACTAGATCGCCCACCCTGAGATAAAAAAAAAGAGGATACTGTTGACTAATGAGGGATTTACCTCCATTTTAAAACATGCCAACTACCTAGAACCAGAAAGACGAAACTGACTTCGCAAATATAGCAAATAGAATATAGGCTCAGGTATATCACATTGCAAATATATGTATTTCCAGTGGTTATTATTATTCTCCTTCGATAGCCTTCTCTGGCGTGTGACTGTGTTTGTTCCGTCAGAGTACAATGGTCATGTGGTGTGTATCGACCAATCAGCTTGCAGTTCTCACGCTGTCAGATCCGAAGCGGTAGATTCAAAAAAAGAAACACAGAGCGCTCTGGTTTTTCATTGAGATCATCTAAGCCGGAAGAAATCCAACAGTTCATATACTCATAAGCTCATCTACGCGTTTCAGCCACGAAATGGCCTTTATCAATATAATGCATCCTGTTCCTGTTCTGCCTTTTATAGCCCTATACCGTATCCTGTTTGCCATTTTTCAATTTTTTCAATTTTGTTTTTGCTTAAAATTGCATGTTCTATCTGAATCATGAAAGTTTAATTTTGACTATACTATTCCATTAAAGTGAAGGTAAATTTTTAACATGTTGAAGACACAAAGCAATAATTCTACACTATAATAAGCCAATCGCTAACTTTTTTAAAAAAAAAAAATGATTCTATATTAGGGAAATAAAACCTATATATAAACTCATACCATTGCTATCTTTACTCCTCCCAACCGCTATTTCCGGATTTTCTAATGAGTGACGTATAGCGCAGTCCCACTCGCTCTATACGTGTTGCCAATGCGCGTTCTCGATCCTCCGCTCAACTGCGCATGTCGGAATCGGCGATTTCCTCCCTCTCTGTTTATTTATTACTGCCAATAGTGCAAAAAGGACAAGCGTGTTAGCCAAGCTGGGTTTTGGCAGTAAGATGGTACAATACCTCTGTCAGTTAAAACTATTCACTAGATGCGGCCATAAAATAGAAATAGTACGCATGCGCAAAACGGGAACACGCATTTACTCAGATGAAGAATTAGCCTTAAGCGCATGCGCATTTCAGCAAGTAGGCAGATGACGTGGGGTCACAGCCGCCTAACGGCCAGATTTTCAACTGGCTGATCAAAAACGTGACCAAGCTATTAAAAAAAAAAACAAAATAAAAAACTGGTTGTTTTTTGCATAGCGGAAAATAGGTAATGAAAACTAAGATTACTGGATTTAGAATAAAAATGTAAAAAATAATGAATGAAACTCCTGTTTATTTTTAACAAAGAATTGGATTGTGGATCAGCGTCAAGGTAACTTTACCTTCACTTTAATATACTTTATAACCTCTAAGTTTGCATTTTTCTTAGACCCTGCAGGCCGCCTCTTATCTCAATGCTTTTTATTGGATTTTTAAATTATGCACAACAGCCATTTAGTGCTAGTTTATGCGGGCCATATAGATAACATTGTGCTCACTCCAGTGGAGAATGATAATGGTTATGCCGGAATCAGCACAAATTGGCTAAAAATGCAAGTTTACTTTTAACATTGTGCTCACTCCTGTTGTGTTATTTATGAGTCAACACTGATTGGCTAACATGCAAGTCTGCCAAAAGCACTGAGATAAGGGGCAGTCTGCAGTAGCTGAGATACAAAGGTAATCACAGAGGTAAAAAGTGTATAAATATAAGTGTTGGTTATGCAAAAATGGGGTATGGGTAATAAAGGGATTATCTATCTTTTTAAACGATAAACAATCTTCAAGTAGACTGTCCCTTTAAACACTATTGTGTATATAAAGCCTAGAAAACACCATGAGATGCAGACGTTTTGTGCTGCGCGAGGGATCTTATGTATGTATGCGCCAAAATATGATAAGACTGATTGCTAAAATAAATGAAGAGATTTTTAGTGAAAAAATACAGAATGTGCTAAAACAATGCCCTTCTCCAAAACTGTAACAGAGACTTCATCCTAGGCAATTAACCCGGCCCTATATTTTATTAACAAATTAACTGAAATATCTGTATTCCCTTTGTTGACATTAAAGGGACATTAAACACTAAATAAATGCTAGATAGAATGCTGCATTCAAAGAAAAGATTAGTCTGAGAATAACAAGTAGATGTGTTTTTTAAGTTTCATTAGTTGTTTAAATATTGACAATTTAAGTGTAAAGTTTTAGTGTCTATAAAACACTGGGAGCTGCCATGTTGTAATTTAGGTTACCTTCTCTGCTGTGGCCAATTAGAGACAGTTATAAATAGGTCACTAGAGTGTGCAGCCAATGGCTGTGTAGAATATAACAATGTTCTGCACTTCCATTTCTAACAGGAACTGAAAAGTTCACAATTTCAGAATGGAATTACAGGAAAAGGGGACAAAATAAATAATGAAAGTATATTGCAGAGTTTAATTTATATATAAAATGTATCATTTTCTATTACCATCCCAAAGTGTTTATTGTCCCTTTAACAAAGAAAGTGGTAATTGTATCCCCCAGTTGCTAGTAATACACACAAAGTAGACATTTAAAAGGATTACCAAATACAGTAGAACTTAATAACTGACAAGTATAAAATAAAAAGAGAATGCGATAAAAAAAAACCAACAACTTAATTTAAAGGGGCATGAAACCCATTTTCTCTCAGGATTTAGAAAGAGCATGCAATTTTAAACAACTTTCTAATTCACTTCAATTATCTATTTTGCTTCATTCTCTTGATATCCTTTGCTGAAAAGCATATCTAGATAGGCTCAGAAGCTGCTGATTGGTAGCTGCACATAGATGCATTGTGTGATTGGCTCTCCCATGTGCATTGCTATTTCTTAAACAAAAGATATCTAAAACATGAAGCAAATTAGATAATAGAAGTAAATTGGAATGATGTTTAAAATTGTATTCTCTACTTGAATCATGAAAGAAAATTTTTGGGGTTTGGTGTTCCTTTAAATATCAAATGAGCAGTAGAATATTTTCTGTCAAATTTCAATATTAATCCAATTTTCCC
>NC_069505.1:558531044-558536044 GCF_027579735.1 Bombina bombina
AGTTAAAATATCAGAAATGTGAAAAACAGTGTATATATATATATATATATATATATATATATATATATATATATATATATATATATATATATATATATATATATATATATATATATATATATATATATATATATATGTGTGTGTTTGGTACTCCTATTTTGTTCAAACTTACTTTAAAAATATCACTAATACTATAGCTCTCATGTCTATCTACAAAAAAAATACAAAATAAAGAGTCTTTCCTGCATGTATGCATTTAAAATATCACCCATTAAATATTTTTCTAATAATAAAAAGCACATATTCTTTAAAGGGCAAGCCCCTGTCATTCTTTCTGCACTCAATGGTCATTCAATCAACTGAGCTCTGACCCCCTGGTAGGACACTTTAAATACAGTGACATATAATGTGACATTACCACAGAAAGTACACATTATTTACAGCCAGAAAGACTTAATCACACAGTGAATTAATGCAGTACAGTCCGACAGTCCGTTGAAAGCAAGAAATGAAAAGCACATAATTGCACAGGTATATTATTGCTATGTTCATATATATTTATTTATTTTTGTTAGGGGTATATTAGATGACTGGATACAAATCACCACCACTAAGCATTCTGAACCTCATCTGGAGCAACTTTGGAGAAGACCCTTTCCACCTAGAATACATGCTTTTGTTTATTATGATTCTAAATACATTTTTATGTTTCTTTTGAGAATTTGTACAATTTTTCAACAGATCTTTAACTGTAGCTCTAGAAGAAGGGGGGCGTTGTTTCATTGATATTGACGAACCTGATGCGTGTTTGGTACTAGAACCAATCAGGGGTGTTTTGATAGCCATGCTGGTTTATGGTGTAAAAGTATTATATTCATTCATCATCATAACGGAGGCGATAGATACCCGTTTTCACTAATATCTTTTCTTGTTTCACACTTCACATATCTGATATGCTGGCTATTACTACTTTAGTTTGTTTTTTGTCATATCACATAAATTGTAGTCAGTCCATAGTTTTGCACACAGCTATCTTTGATTGGTAGCCCTTATGGGGAGAGTCACACAGGCCTATAAATGTTTTTTTTTTTCACTTGATGTCTGCCAGAAGAAGGGACGTTTGTAGTCCCGAAACGTCACAATACAATAAAAAGGTTTGACACAGATATCCAAAGTCCAGTGAGTGCTTCTTCACTGAATATCTCTCTCTCTCTCCATTTAAACATTCCCCAAATCCACACATTCTAAGACCCTTTCCACCTACAATACATGCTTTAAACATTGCCCAAATCCACACATTCTAAGACCCTTTCCACCTACAATACATGCTTTAAACATTGCCCAAATCCACACATTCTAAAGACCCTTTCCACCTACAATACATGCTTTAAACATTGCCCAAATCCACACATTCTAAGACCCTTTCCACCTACAATACATGCTTTAAACATTGCCCAAATCCACACATTCTAAGACCCTTTCCACCTACAACACATGCTTTAAACATTGCCCAAATCCACACATTCTAAGACGCTTTCCACCTACAACACATGCTTTAAACATTGCCCAAATCCACACATTCTAAGACGCTTTCCACCTACAACACATGCTTTAAACATTGCCCAAATCCACACATTCTAAGACCATTTTCACCTACAACACATGCTTTAAACATTGCCCAAATCCACACATTCTAAGACCCTTTCCACCTACAATACATGCTTTAAACATTGCCCAAATCCACACATTCTAAAGACCCTTTCCACCTACAATACATGCTTTAAACATTGCCCAAATCCACACATTCTAAGACCCTTTCCACCTACAATACATGCTTTAAACATTGCCCAAATCCACACATTCTAAGACCCTTTCCACCTACAACACATGCTTTAAACATTGCCCAAATCCACACATTCTAAGACCCTTTCCACCTACAATACATGCTTTAAACATTGCCCAAATCCACACATTCTAAGACCCTTTCCACCTACAATACATGCTTTAAACATTGCCCAAATCCACACATTCTAAAGACCATTTCCACCTACAACACATGCTTTAAACATTACCCAAATCCACACATTCTAAGACCATTTCCACCTACAATACATGCTTTAAACATTGCCCAAATCCACACATTCTAAAGACCATTTCCACCTACAACACATGCTTTAAACATTACCCAAATCCACACATTCTAAGACCATTTCCACCTACAATACATGCTTTAAACATTGCCCAAATCCACACATTCTAAGACGCTTTCCACCTACAATACATGCTTTTGTTTACTATGATCCTAAATGCATTTTTATGTTTCTCTTTTGAGAATGTGTGCAATTTTTCAACAGACACTTATGAATGCTTAGCATCTCTAAAAAAACTAGTTTAATAATGAATGTGTTCAGAATAGAAAATACTGTAAGAATTTAAGGGGTTAAGAAACTCTCCTCCTTACTTTATCAAATGATTATAGCACCTTCTGTTGATAGATATTTTAGAAACAAATCTAACAAATATCTATATTGTTGCAAAAATGTAAATCAAATATACTGCTACTACATTATTTACTTAATCTTAATTTCCATAATTTTTTGTTTTTTTTGTTAGAACAGGTAGCACAGAGGTGGCCTGGAAATCCAAGTCTCAATCATCATTAATTTTATATTCTCTCTTTACTACAGCATTATAATAATTTCAATTAAATGTTTGCCTTTCACTCTCTCCTTAAAAGGGACAGTTAAATGGACACTGAACCAAATGTTTTCTTTCGTGATTCAGATAGAGCATGCAATTTTAAGCAACTTTCTAATTTACTCCTATTATCAAATTTTCTTCATTCTCTTGCTATCTTTATTTGAAAAAGAAGGAATCTAAGCTAAGGAGCCAGACAATTTTTGGTTCAGACCCTGGACAGCACTTGTTTATTGGTGGGTGAATTTATCCACCAATCAGCAACAACCCAGGTTGTTCACCAAAAATGGGCCGGCATCTAAACTTACATTCTTGCTTTTCAAGTAAAGATACCAAGAGAAAGAAGAAAATTTGATAATAGGAGTAAATAAAGTTGCTTAAAATTGCATGCTCTATCTGAATCACAAAATAAAAAATTTGGGTTCAGTGTCCCTTTAAATCAAAATTAAACTTTCATGATTCAGATAGAGCAGCAATTTTAAACATCTTTCCAATTTACTTCCAATAACAAAATGTGACACATGATACAGGGAAAGAGGAGAGGACAAACATAACTTTGAAATTTGCCAGAAAAAAAAAATCTACAACTCAGTTGAAGCTCAGACTAAGTGCTATTGCATTGTCTTGTTATTATGCATTTGTTAGTAATGCAAATCTACTGTGTTTACATAACATTTAAATCTCACCACTTCTAACCCTCCTCCACATTATTTTTGTTTTTGTTCTGTCCCCCCCCCCAACCATTTAACTGTCTTTTTACTATCAAACTTTGAGCACATTTTCTGCTCCATTTACTTTGTTAAAGTTGAGTAAAATTAGAAATGTATTTAAAATTATAAACAAATAATTCATCCATTATCTTTGTATAAAAATTCTATAGGGAGCAGAATACACTTATGGGAACAATATTACATTTTTTCTTTTTTTCTTATTTATTATTTTGGTGCTGGTTTCTCTCTCTTTATTGTTGTATAGTTTAAATACATTACAAATTATTATAAAATGCATGTCTTAATTCTAAAATATATTGAGCAGGACTATCTGCCTGTACCGTTTGCGTTATTATCACTAACATAAATATTTGCCCTATAGTTTTGTTAAAACTGAAAGAAAATAAATCGAATGTCATGCTTCCCAAAGAAAACCAAATACCCAGATCCCATATTTAAAAGTAGATATTAAAATAGAAAAAAAATGCAATAAAAGTCACTATTTATAGTTTCTTTCAGAAAAGCACACATTTTACTTAAAGAAAATTTGATAACATCTTTTTTACCCTTAATAGATTGAAGGCAAGATATGGGAGAAATTCACTGGATTGTACATTTGGAGTGAAGTAGAAAGCATCAACGGCTGCAGGGAAGTTTTTTTTTTTTTAAAGAGGGGGAGGGATATTTTTTTTTTTTAAATAAAAATGAATGCTGTTTGAAAAAAGTATTAAATGGGTCCCTTTAAAAATAGATAACATTAAATTGTGCCAAATAATATGCTTTAAAATTTGCAATATTTATACAGTATATTTAACTGTACCTTTAACTGTATTCTTTTACTATGTGCCTGATAAAAAATAATTTAAATAAAAAAAAAAAAAAATTCATGCTGACAGAAAAAAAATAATCTAGCAATAATATAGCTTTCATGAATGGCATATTTAAATAAAAATAAAATATAATACCCACATTAACTATATATCGTACTAAATTATGCAAGAATATCTGCAATACATTTTGCAATAATTATTATTATTAATTCTGCTCGCTGACTGTGCTCTTTAAGTATTTGTCATTGCATATTTTATTTTCTCTTTTAACAAAATAAAATATGTTTAATACTGGAACAAAAATATAAGAATAAGATTTAAAAAAATAAAATAAAATTAATTTCATGTTAACAGAAGATAATGAGCAGCAGTGGAAGATTCCCAGTTCTCATATTTTAATAAAATTAAATATACAATTCACATATGAATTATATTAAATTTTGCAATAGTATCTGCTGTAAAATTTGTATTATTTACCAAGAAACCATTTTAGGTGGCTGCAGAGCTGGGGTTATATTCAGACAGTAATTATACACAACAGCTCTATGATATCATACTCAAGCATTCTACTCACCCACACTTGGTGCAAAAAACAGTCTCACTGGCTTGTGTATCCTTAGCTTTGGTCTTTGTCACACGGACTCACACAAAGCTTCTCTTCTCCTCTGCTTTTCACTCACTCTTTCATCACTTCCTTTTCCTGTCTGCCTACTCCTCCTCCTGCCTGTAATACCATATAGAAACAGAGTGTGAATTCACCATG
>NC_069505.1:558543544-558623544 GCF_027579735.1 Bombina bombina
GTCTTCCAGCGGCCAGACGGTACACTTCAGCTCCACTGACTCAAGCCCGCTCTTCCGGCCCTATTCCATAAAGAAAAGACGGGAATCCGTTGCTACGGGTGAGATCAGGTGGACCATGTACAGTTCAATTGCCCACGGAATAATCCTCTTACCAACTGGACCCAAGCACCCACTGGAGTTTCCCCGAGCTGTAGCCCATTGCTTGGAGTCAGCAACCTCCGCTAATCCAGCGGCTTGGACCAAGGAGGAGTTTGGGGTCTTACATGAGGTAGACCTGGTACAAGCGGCAGTTGGCGTCAATCGTCTTCATCATTGCCAGCCAGTCTGGATTAATGGCCATCAGGCCCAAGGGTTATGAGACAGGGGAGCCACCATTACTCTTGTCCAGCCACACCTGGTCACAACTTCAGACCAGATGGGGAAATCAGTTGCAGTTTGTGAGGGTAAGGTGCTCTGAATCTCCACAGCAGATCCACTTGGATTGGGGTGCCGGTTCCCATGCTGTGGAGTTGGGTGTCACAGGCCATTTGCCAGCCGAGGTCCTACTAGGAAATGACCTGAGTCATCTTGCCTCTTCCTTCCTTATGGAGGCCCCCAGGTATGTTTACCCTGTTGCCACCCGACGACAAGCCAGGCTCCACGCTGAAACACTCGAGGATAGGACCCAGGTAAGCCGCTCTCACTCGACTGTTGTCCCTACAGATTCTCCTGTTTCCTGGGCTTCCCCCTCTGACTTTGCCCAGGAAACCTTAAAATGACCCTACGTTGACCTCCTACCGAGAATGGGCAGGGACTGACCCAGGTGGGTTCAGTGGTGACCGATTTGAATGGGACCGAGGAATGCTTTACCGGATAACCGAGGGTGGCGGGAGGAGGCGGGTACCCAAGCGGCAGTTGCTGAAACAGCAGAAATAAAAATCGGTACGTTCTACTGTGCATCGGGCACGACATTCCCCTAGCAGGACATCTGGGGATTATATATATAAAAAAAAAATGATATATATATATATATATATATATATATTAAAAAAAAAAAAAAAAGGCGTCACCAACCATAGTAGTGCACAATCAGTGGTTCAAATTCATGTCAGCACAAATACTGATGTACTTACAACATTTCAAGCACTTGAGAAGTGCGAACTGGGCCTCCTGGACTCTTAGAAGTCGTTCAGACAACTTTGCCTTGTGTAATTCATACAACTTCAGGTCCAAACAGCTCATATTAAGGAAGGACTGCCAATACCAGGATAAATTATTCACTGTAGGGCTGTAATCACAGCACTTGTGATATGTCCACATAAAATTTCCACAATGGTGAAAAAAAAGAATGTTTCGTAATTAAAATACCCCTGGATGTTTTGGACATAACGTCACTTATTTATGGATAAGTCATATTGAACTATCATTCATTGTACTATAACTTAATATATGTTGTGTTTGTATATTGTAACATTGTTACCTTTTTTTGCACTTACAGCCATTTCTTCTATTTTTGGCATCATTGTATTGTTTGCACATTTGCATTTAAACATATTTGCATCTTTTTGCCTTTGTAGCTAAAATTGAGCTCTAGGCAAGGCAATCATACACCTACAGGTAGCTTTTGTTGCATATTGATACTGCAATCATCTTCAGTATTATATTATAATCCGATTATATATTGTAACTATCTCACTATATTTGCACAATTATTTTTTTGGCATCACATCTAGTTGTATTGCAATTTAATTTTGCATTGCATTATGCACTTATGTTCAATACCTAATAGTATTGAGTAGGCGCCTCCATCGTAATTATTATTTCATATTTCACATCTGGGAATTACCTAGACCTGACACCGATTTACCCAGACTTTCTTCTGGCCAGGGATTATGGGGGACATTAGGCAGTACTGCCGCATTTGTGACACTTGTTAGAGTGGGAAAGAAAGGTGTTCACTCCAAAGATTCCCTGCATCCTCTCCCTGTCATTGATGAACCGTTCAGAAGGATAGCTGTTGACATAGTTGGGACCGTTGCCCTGTCCCAGTCCCTCGGGAAAAGATATATACTGACGGTAGTAGATTACGCTAACCGATACCCGGAGGCAATCCCCTAGCCAACATCCAGGCAGAGATCATAGCCGATGCTCTGCTCCGGATCTTTGCCAGAGTGGGTTTCCCCCCGGTTGATTATCTCGGACCAAGGGACCCAGTTTACTGTTGAAATCACCCAGCAACTATTGAGGCTTTGCAGGATAAAACCCCTACAGAGCTCCCCATACCACCCCTAGTCCAACAGGTTATGTGAGAGGTTTAAGATGGACACTGAAGCAGCTGCTTTGTACGTACTCTCTCTCTCACAAGGACTGAGAGAGGTACCTGCCGCACCTCCTGTTTGCACCGCAGGAATCTACCGGGTTTTCCTCCTTTGAATTAGTAAATGGCCAGAGGGTGAGGGGGCCCCTAGATCTACTTAGAGCACACTGGGAAGAGTTGGTTGAGGAGGAGGGACCCTTCATAGTAGATTAAGCCTTAGAGTTTATAGTAGAGCTGCGCATCTTCACTTGTCTCACGATTCGATTCGATTACGATTATCATCGTAACGATTCGATTCTACGATGCATCACGATGCATCATGATTACTGCCCATGATTTTCATGATCTTGTTCTATTCCATATATCTATATATATATGTATGTGTGTATATATATATATATATATATATATATACACACACACACATATATATATATATATATACACACACACATATATATATATACACATACATACATACACACACACACACACACACACACTTTTATATATATATGTATATATATATAGAGAGAGAGAGATATATATACATACACACACTTTATATATATATATATATATATATATATGTATATATATATAGTGTGTGTGTGTATATATATAATAATCTTTTAAACAGTTTACTGTTGCGGTCTCTGCTGCATGTTTCCTCTCTTTCAGACCCCTAGCCCAAACGAGCATTTGAGGGTTGCTATTAGATACAGTAAGTCAAAAGTTTTACAGCAACCCTCAAATGCTCGTTTGGGCTAGGGGTCT
This sequence comes from Bombina bombina, assembly GCF_027579735.1. Taxonomy (NCBI): domain Eukaryota; kingdom Metazoa; phylum Chordata; class Amphibia; order Anura; family Bombinatoridae; genus Bombina; species Bombina bombina. The sequence goes on from NC_069505.1 coordinate 558,546,618, forward strand.
GACAGAGAGGAAACATGCAGCAGAGACCGCAACAGTAAACAGTGAATCTATAATACAAGAAAAGATTCACTGTTTACATGAGGCTGCTGTCGGCTCTTTAGGATAGGTGTCATAAAAATTCCTGACCGAACATTTGTGTGTGAGAGGAGGTCTATTGGTAATGCTCTCTGGGTCAGATATCTGCGCAGTGTGCACAGCAAGTCCTGATGTGGTGTAGCTGGGGGCTGTAACCAGATTAATCCTGACACAAATGCTGTCGGCTCGTCTGCTATGTGAGAGAGGTGGGGTCACGTGACGTTGCGCGATGATGTCACCCCTGAATCGATTCTGATCTGCACTGCATCGATGCATCACAGAATCGATTATTTTAAGCACCCCTAGTTTATAGATAGACTAAAGGAACTCGCCAACACTGTATGGGAGAACCTTCAGATCACCCAGGGTAAGCAGAAGTGGTGGTACGACAGCAACACCCGCAACCACACCTTCGAAGTGAGGCAGAAGGTTCTTGCCCTAAAACCTACCAAGACGGATAAGCTGCAGGCCACTTGGCAGGGGCCCTACCGAGTAGTAAAACAGCTATGTGATACTACCTACCTGGTGGGCAAATGTTCAGATGAACGAGTCCACCGGACCTTTCATGTGAACATGCTAAAGGCATACCAGGAGAGGCCTGAAGAGGTGGCCACCATATGTGCTCCAGCCATGGAGGACTCGGAGAGCCAACCCCCATGCCAGAGCTACCCGGGTGGGATAGAGCGCAGGCAGGCGTAGAGGACATACAAATAGATGAGCGGATAGGGACCGTGCAGCAGGAGCAAGTCAGGCAGGTTCTAGAGAACCAACAGGATATGTTCTTCATAAACCCTGGGTACACCATGGTAGCGATGTACTGCGTGAAGACACCGGGACAGGCACCCTTACGGCAGCTGAGTGGGATGCGGGAAGCAGAAGCCGGCCAAGATTGAGGCAGTCGCTAACTGGTGGTCAACCCCCAAAACCAAGACCCAAGTCCTAGCCTTTCTTGGCACTGCGGGGTGCTACCACAAGTTTGTCCCCAACTATAATACCCTGGCCAAACACCTGACCAGAAAACATCTACCTCGGCAAGTCCTGTGGTCCCCTGAGTGCGAAGCTGGCTTCCAACAACTAAAAACAGCATTAGTCTCTGCCCCCTATTCTGGTTGCTCCTGACCCCTCTAAACATTTTTTGTGTCCATAGAGATGCCTCCATGTTCGGGTTGGGAGCAGTCCTGAGCCAGGTGGATGAGGATGGCTGTTAGCACCCCATAGCCTACATCAGCCGAAAACTACTGCCTAGGGAAGTGAGCTATGCGGCAGTAGAGAAAGTGTCTTTGGTGCTGGTGTGGGTTCTTAAGAAACTACAACCATACTTGTACGGGAGATTGTTTTACAGTGATCACGGATCATAACCCCTTGGTATGGCTTAATAGGGTTTCTGGGGACATTGGACGGTTAGTTGTGGTGGAGCTTAGCCTTGCAGCCCTTAAACTTCACCATTCGGTATCAGCCGGAAAAGAGTAACGGCAATGCAGATGGCCTCTCCCGACAAACTGAATTGGAGTAACCGTACCGGACAGCCCCAATCCGACCCGTCAGGATCTAGCAAGACTATGGGTCAGGGGGGAGCATTGTCACGGACCAGCGGTCTATACCAGCCTAGAGGGTCGATCCTGTGGTCTAAGTCAGGGCAGGCTGTGCCGCCAGTTCCTCCCTTTCCCCTCAGCCCCTGCCATTAGGGGTCATGACGGTTACGGATACCAGGATGCAAGGACTATCCCTCCACCAGTTGGATTATTATGTTTTCCACCAGTCCCCCTTGTTTGTTGCAGGGATTTAACTTTGCCCTGAAAGAGCTGATTGCATAAGACACAAAGAGTAAAAAATCCCGGACTTCCGGTTTGGAGGCGGAGCGGAGAGGTTGGTCACTACTTTGCGCGCTGAACACAAGGTACGATACATCGTCCACACGCTATCGCTCCTTGATCTGCAGCAATCTTTGCAGGCCGGAGACTAGGCGAGAGATCGCCAGCGTGACCGGAGTCACAAAGACAGAAATAGCTTTGTAGTTGAAGCACAGCCGCCCTTGAGCCGGCAATCTCAAGTACAGAGATATATTGTGGGCCGGCTTATTCATCGCGTGTCCCATATTGGTATTGGAAGCGGAGTACTTGACAGACAGACCGGTATCCCTGGAGGTATATAAGGAAGCACTAGGTGATCGAATGCTGCTAACCCAGGAGTGAGTTCCCAGTGTGAAAGGCATGAATAAGAGCGTTACCAAGGTGCCTTTAGTATGAGCCCGGAAGATCGTGAGTACTAAAGTGTGTGCTGCCTGTTGCCCTGGTATTGGTCCAGAGACTTAGACTTTTTTGCCAATATAGTTCACTATTATGTGACGAACTCCCTCTACCCCCCCATACAACGTCACCAATATTTTGTCTGGCTTAAGTGGTAGTACCTCTGAAGACCCTAGGATTGGGCAGGAGTGGTGGGGGTAGAAAGTGCTAAAAAGGAAAATAGGGGAAAAGCGGTCCTATATTTGATTCCAGCGAATGGGCGTATCACTACTTAAGTCCCTATGATCAGACAGTAGTCTTGGAGATAATTCCTCCTATACAGTGAACGCTTTACTTGAAATAAAAGACTTCAAGGAAAATTGGGGCCTTAAAGGGACAGTCTACACCAGAATTGTTATTGTTTTAAAAGATAGATAATCCCTTGTTTACCCATTCCCTAGTTTTGCATAACCAACACAGTTGTATTTATATATTTTTTACCTCTGTGATTATCTTGTATCTAAGCCTCTGCAGACTGCCCCTTTATTTGTTCTTTTGACAGACTTGCAGTTTAGCCAATCAGTTATGGCTCCCAGGTAACTTCACGTGAACAAGCACAGTGTTATCTATATGAAAAACATGAACTAACACCCTCTAGTGGTGAAAGACCTGTTAAAATGCATTCTTAAGAGGTGGCCTTCAAGGTCTAAGAAATTAGCATATGAACCTCCTAAGTTAAGCTTTCAACTAAGAATACCAAGAGAACAAAGAAACATTGGTGATAAAAGTAAATTGGAAAATTGTTTAAAATGACATGCCCTATCTGAATCATGAAAGTTTTTTTTGACTACACTGTCCCTTTAACTACCAGAGAACAGTAGCAGTTCCCAAGAACCTGATACAGGGTAGGAATAATAGTATTTGCATCGTCTCTGCTGCTAGTTGTTTTATATATTGTGGGACAAAGGTCTTGCACAAGAGCTAACAAGGACCCCTGTGAAGAGGAGGGGGGTTAATAAGTTTGCCTCTAAATACAGAAGGTGCGAAGGGGCAAAAGACTATCAAGGGAAGGACAGTTCAGAATAAATTATACTTGGACAGATAATTATTCACTGGAGAGTGATTGTCACTGACTTTACAGTTATATAGGACAGCTCCCATCTGTGATAGTTTCATAATATGCATAGAGGATATAAGTTGCCTATAATCTGCGTAAAATTTCTCTAGTCGCTAAGTTAACTTCAGGCCAACATGAGTATAGAGAAATAGTCCTGTATTTACTGATAAAAGTGTCTGTTATAAGAAAGTTTTAAGATTGTGCTGAAAATGGTGTGTCTTAAGAATACTTGAATTAATTCAAGAGAGTCCATGATTTCATTTTGTTCTATTTATATTGCTTGGGAATAGCAGAGCCTCTAAATAGACAGACAGATGTATTAGGCCTAGTAAACAGGCTCAAGCATATTAGAAGATTGACAGATGAGGCCATTAGGGTCTATTACCAGGGTAGTGTAACTTTTTTTGTGACGCAGATACTTACTAATGATATGATTAGATGGAGTAATAGAATTAATTTTTTGCTTGTACAATATATAGTAAATACTGCATAAGGCGTGCCATTTTTAGGATAAACCTGGTACAGATTATTCTACTAGCAACTTAGATTTGTTAATATTGTTACAAGTGTAAAAGGGCATAATCTACATGGCTATGAAAGAGAGTTGTGCCCACGAGTCGTGTTTTTTGTGGGTTTTTTTTGTGGAGGCAGGCCCATTTCACTATTAATTGATTTTTCGCACCACCACATTACTAATTCCCTGGATTTAGCCAGGGCACCTAATATTAACTTTTGATATTTCTGATCTCACTTTATCACAGTACAACACATTTGCACGTCTGACACGATCAAGGGGGAGGGATAGGCAAGAGGAACACACATACCACCCCCTACCCTCCCCCCCTTTTTTTTTGGGATTATTGTTTACTTTGAGCTGCCATACTAATACACATGGATATATTACACAACATAAGCACACGTCCCCTGCCATGCCTTCCAAGCAGAAAGATAAGAAATCTAAGGTTTCTGAGAGTTCTATAATTATTGCCCAAGATCAACATGAAGGTATCAGTCCAAATTATGATATTGTGGAGTTAGTTGAGCAGATTTCTAAGATGATTACCCCGCAGCTGGATGCTGTTAAGCAGGAAATCAAACAAGAAATAAATAATATTGTCCTGGAAGTTAGGTAATTCACAGCCAGACTGGAGGAGATTGAAACCAGAGTATCAGACTCTGAAGACAGATTGCACAGATGTGAACAATCTGACAAATAGTTTGGAACCCAAAATTTCTATACTACAAGCTAAAATAGAGGATTTAGAAGACCGCTCACGGCCTAATAATCTTAGAATCATTGGTCTCCCAGAATCTTATATGTAGATGGGTTGGGGAAGTGGTAGCAGCGCCGTCACAGGCTAGGAAGAAAGGGGTGGCTATCCTAATTAATAAAGATTTAAAGTATAAAATAAATGAGTCAAATAGACCCTGCGGGTCGTTATCAAATACTCAACATAGAAGTTGAGAAGATTCCTTTTATTTTTTGTAATATCTATGGACCCAATGAGCCGGGACAACAAGTTTTGGGAGGACTTAGCAATAAAATTATTGATATATAGAGGTCATAACATTAATTGGAGGAGATTTGAATCTAATAGCATATCCCAATTTAGATAGATTAAGTAGGTCTAAAGTAACTAAACGAGACAAGAAAACTCTGATCTTACAAAAATTCTGCAATAAAGTTGGAGTACATGACATATGGCGGATACTAAATCCCGGAAGTTAAAGCCTCCTCATGTTTTTTAATTTCTGAAAATGTAATTGGTAAGGAGGTAATAGTGGATATTAAAGAAATAATATCTGACAAAGCAATTATATCAATAGAATTCAAATCTAAATCCCTTGCCCCATGTTTAAACAATTTACCCCCCCCAAATATCTGTATAATAATATACAATTCCAAAATTGGTTAATTAATAAGTGGAGAGAATTCGAAAGTTATAATTAAGAATATAAAGACAGAATACAAACCTTTTGGGAGACTGGAAAGGCTGTTCTACGCGGTGAAATTAAAGCATCTTTGTACCCTTAAGAAGAAATTTTTACAAAAAGAAATCCAGCTTTCTAATAGTGTCCGAAATGCTTATAATGCGTATATAGCAACGCCATCTAAATCCCTTGGGGAGAGATATATAAACCTTAAACACAAAGATATCTTGATGAAACAACAAATGATAACTGAAGATATAAGAAAGAAATCACTTTATGGTGGCTATTCAGGGAAGGCTGCTAAGTATCTTGTAAAGATTACCAAAAAAAGATCTACCAACCATATAACGGCAATTCGAATTGGGTGTCATCAGTCAGGATGAATTTAATTTCATTAAACAACTAAATCCCAGGATGCCCACCTTCTATCATCTCCCCAAAATCCATAAGGATTTAATTAACCCTCCGGGATGTCCTATTATTTTGGGCATTGTTTCCCTTTGCCATAATTTGTCCAAATATGTAGACTATTATTTGCAACCCTTGGTAGCCAATACGAAAGCCTACCTTAAGGATACGGCAGAGACAATTAGAATTTTCGAGGGTCGGATGTGGGGGGAATGATTTAAGGTGGGCAACCTTCGATGTCTCATCGTTATACTCATTCCCCATAGTAAAGGTTTGGAGGCAATTAAACAGACGTTCAAAGGGTTTGATATTCCAGAAGTCCATCTCAAATTTATATTGGATTCAGTTTTATTTATATTGTCCCACAATTATTTTGAGTTTCTTGATAAGTTTTATTTACAGTTAAAGGGGACAGCGATGGGGACCACTTTCGCCCCCGCGTATGCAAACCTTTTTATGGACAGCTTTGAAAAGAAATTCATTTCTGCAAGAGCAATATACTGGAATATTTTAGATACATAGATGATGTAATCTTTCTATGGAAGGGGACTGAGGAATCCTTGTCAGATTTTACCAAATATATTAATGAGAATAATTTCAATTTAAAGTTTAGAGGAAATACTTCCACCAATAGCATTGAATTTTTGGATATTGTTCTTTATGTTGAACAGAGAAATAATAAGGTATCAGTTCGTAATTATAGAAAATTAGTCGACAAATAGTTTTGTTGATGCTAGCAGTGCCCACCTGAACAGCTGCAAAAGCAATATTCCCGTGAGCCAGTACATTCGCATAAGACGCAATTGCACCAATTTGATAGATTGAGAAAGACGCCTCCATCTTAGATGAGAAGTTTATCAGGAAAGGTTACAGTTTGGAGGTTCTAGATAAAGCTAGGATAAAAGCTATGAATTGCGATAGGAAAAAACTACTAAATAAGAGTAATAAGCAGTCCTTTGGGAGACATGAAAATACGGATGATGTTAATTCCAACAATATCAATACAAATCCTATTTGCTTTATCACTAATTTTAATGAAGGGGCCCCTGTAATCAGTAAGATTCTGAATAAACACTGGGGCATTTTAAAATCTGATCCCATTTTAGGTAAAATACTAGGCGATAGACCCACAATTACGTTAAAGAAAAATAAGAATTTAAAAAATTACCTAGCGCCTAGTAAATTAAGAAAATATGATGCCAGTAAGCCTACATGTAATGGAGGTTTACAAAATTGGTTATCAGCTCCAAGGGGAACCTTTTAATGCAACAAGCCTAATTGTCTAATGTGTCCATTTGTTAAGAAGGGGGACACGTTTTTCAATCATAATGGCTCTGAATCTTTCAGCATGAAGCATAGATGCAACTGCCAAACCACATATACAGTATATCTTCTTTCCTGCAAGTGTGACCATATTTATATAGGTCGTACGAAAAGAAAGACCTCAAAAAGGTTCAGTGAACATCTCTATAACATAAGAACAAAGTTTGACAAGCATAGTGTACCTGTTCACTTCACATCAGTACATGGTAGTGACACTCGAGATCTACATATACAAATTATAGATTGGGTACCCCAGGAATTACCAATAGATTACTCCATCTCAGGAGAAAAGAGACTGAATGGATATATAGGTTGAGGAGTTTGGCCCCACTAGGTCTTAATATCGACCTTTATGTACAAGCCTTTATATAATTATTTTTTTTATAACAATTATCTAGTATGTTGTTTATGAAGTAGGTTTTTAAATTGAAATTTTTTTTTTCTTCCAATTTTATATATGAATTGTTTTTTGTATTGCCAGTGTTTTTAACTTTAATTTATGTACTGTATATTTTTTTAGGTGTTCTTTACTGTTAATTGGTTTTAACTTATTTCTGATGAAATTTATGTTTTTATAATATGAACAGTGTTTTTGCAATGCTATGTTAACCTATGATGAATTGCAATTTGAAATTAATTTCACCAACCAGGACTTGTGTTAACCGGTATTTAAGGACTACCATTAACCACGACCAAATACTCTTGAGAAAGCCGGTGAGTCACCGGCGAAACATGTTGAGCTTTTTTGGTCGCTTTGTGGATTCGTAGGAGAAGGTGGAAAGACGCACAGTGACGTGTTCTGACGATTACGCAACCACAGTACCAGCCAGGAACTTCTGAATCTGGCTTCCCTTGCTCTGACTGACGCCGTCATCTACACGCTGTGAAGTTTTCTACCATATTGTTTGGGTCTGTTTTTAACTTGCTCTCTAGTAAGCGCTATTACCAGTGTGTGCTCTTTTATACATTAAACTACTATCTTGAATCAGATGTGCGCTGTCTCCCATTCTTTCGTTTTAGTGTTTTCATCTTTGCATCTATGGACAAGAAATACCCATGTATTTTTGCATAGCAGCACTCCATTTGGCTCGAATCTGGCTATTCCCTAATCGACTACTACCTTTTTGTGGGACCACATTATCAGTTTCTACCATATTCCAGGAATCACGTTGTCTGGTAATGTAGCGCAGCCTTCTATTTCTCTGTTGTATAGAGTTGGGAAAAACAGATTTACTTCTATGTCAATATTCAAGAGACTTTTATTAACTTCTTTAAAAATTTATACGAAGCTGAAGCCCCTGACTTAAAACAGAAAGCCATATTCTGGGATAAGATAAATACTCCTAAAATGCCACAAGAGAATTTATCAACTTAACGCCCCAATTACAACACAGGAGATTGTAAACGGGATCAAATTTGCAAATCTTAATGAAGCTCCTGGCCCGGACTCCTTACCCGCTGAATTTTAAAAGATTCTCTCAAACCAAATAGTCCCGAGTCTACAAAAATTGTTCAATTTTTATTACACAGATACTTTATGTTCTCCCCATTTTGCAGCCTCAAATATAACTTTGGTCCTTAAGAAAGAGAAAGACCCCGAAAATCCTTCCTTATACAGGCCAATCTCTTTGCTAAATTTCGATTATAAATTACTCACCTCAATAATTTAAAAAAGACTGACACCCCATTTAACTATTATACACGATAATCAGTCAGGCTTTATGTTGGGCAGAAGCCCGACAAAAAATATTCGGAAAGTTATGCTTACACTTGATTATCTATGGAATAAAAAGAAAGTTACAAAAAAGGATGCTGCCATCTTAACAGTTGATGCCGAAAAGGCTTTCGATTATATTTGCTGTGATCATTTGTTTTTGCTCTGGAAAAGTTTGGCTTTTTTTGGGTATTTTACTAAATTAGTTAAGGTTATCTATAATAAACCATCTTCTGCCATTTTTATTAAATGGCACAACCACTGAACGATTTACTCTACAAAGAGGTACTAGGCAAGGATGTCTCCTCTCGCCTATCCTTTTTAATATCTCCTTAGAGCCATTGGCGATCCTCCTCAGACAACAGTTAGCGGGTATTCAGATTGGGAAACAAAATTATGTTTTAGCACTTTATGCTGATGATTTATTACTTTTCCTATCTAATTTAGAGACAGTCTCCCTAAATTATTAGAGATTGTGCAACTATTTGCGTCCTTCTCCGGTTATAAAATCAATTTACAAAAATCTGAATTACTTTGGATATATAGAACTCCACACCAGTTAATAGAGCATCCATTCAGAGAAGTTACACAAATAAAGTATTTAGGTGTAGTGATGTCAAAAATGGTATGAGCTGGATTATGTAAAATTCTTCAATGACTGTAAACAAAAATGGAAGGACTGGTTCTTGCTTCCAATCTCTCTTTCAGCACGTATTATGCTTATTAAAATTATACTCTTACCCAAGCTAATATATCTTCTTCAAAATATTCCCCTTTTTTATATAACGCAGATGTAAGATTATTTAATCGAATATGTAACACATTTTTATGGAAAGGAAAGAGACCTCGAATGGCCCTAAATAAACTAATGCTCTCTAAAGATGCGTCGGAATTAGCTTTTCCAAATATTAGTTATTACAACATTGCTGCAATAGCAAAATTGGCAATCGATTGGATCTCAGAAAAAGAGTTCTTCACTATGTATACAGGGGAATCAAACCTGATATGTCCCTATAATTTAAAAGCAATACTCCATTGTCCAACCACAAAACTTCCTCCACTAGCTGCTAAAATGTTGACTTTTAAAAATGTGATTGTGGCATGGCAGAAATTTTGTATAGAAATAGGAACATCCCCATTTATATCTGAATATTTACCTATTAAAGGCTGCCCAGGATTTGTTCCTGGAATCACATATAAGGTTTTTGAAAGATGGAAAGAGAAAGGTCTAATTTGGATTAAACAATTGGTTACTCCAGAGACAATAATTAGATCTTTCTATGATATTAGAGTAGAATTTGGTCTTCCACAAAAAGACCATTATGCATATCTACAAATTAAGCATTTTATATCAGACCTCAAACTTAAATTTGGTATAAACTGGTCATATGCTCCTTTAAGGAGTTTAATTAATCAATATAAAAGAGTGGGTCGTCGTCAATTTCTCCATTTTATCGTATGATGAACGCACGTAATAATGGTGCTCAAAAAGAGAAAATAGTGATTTGGCAGAATAGCTTTACAGGATTAAGTGTACATGATATTCAAATGAGCTTGAACCTTCTTAATAAAACAGGTAGTGCTTCAGCGTTGCGAGAAGCGCATTTCAAAATGATTTATGCGGGATATATTACTCCTGATAAGCTATCAAAATGGTAAAGAAATATTAGCGGTTGTTGGAGAGTGTCAGGCGCAACAAGCAAATCTGCTGCATTGCATATGGGCTTGCCCTAAAATTCAACAGTTTTGGTTGAAAATTAAGTTTTGGCTAAGTAGAATTTTAGAGACAGAAATAAAATTAGAGGCTCAAATGGTTATTTCCTTAGTTAAATTTTCACAACGGCATAAAAATTATAAACTAATCAATACTTTCATATTATTAGCTAGGAACTTGATTCTGAAAAATTGGAAAGCATTGCACGCCCCTAAGTTAATTATTTTAAAAAAGAAGCGCTTAAGCAATGCATGGTGGAACAATATGCAATACAAAATGCTAGCGAGTCACAGTTAAAAACATTTCTTGGTAAATGGAGTGCAGGTATACTGTTTATCTCCATCTGTACAAAAACAATTAATGAAGCCGATTAGCCACAGAGCTTACATACTTCAGAAGATTCATGCCGGCTGTTACCCGCAATTCTGGGTGGACTAGCTGGGGTGTGGAGCGGGGGGGGGGGGGTAATATGGCTGAGGGTTTTTTTTTTTTTTGTTCATTCGGTTAGAAATCTAGAGACAGGAATTATTAGGATCAGGTATAAATATTATTTAGGAGATGGTATACAGTAGTGCTTAATACCTTACGTTATACTTAAAATCCCTGTTAAGGGTAGATACGATATGGACTTATATTTAGAGATATTAATCGGTTATTGGAAGGAACTGTGAGGGAACCATGTTGTATATTGAATGATAAACGTTATTGTCAGAGAAAAAAAAAAAAAAGAGCTGATTGCGACCCCTCTGTACTCCCTTTCCGCCTGGCCGGGTCCCAGACGGAATCTTATGGAACTATTAGCTGGGATCGCCAGAGATTCCCACTGGACTTTAACCTTGGTCGTCCCAAAAGCCCCTTTCTCCAGAGCTCCGCTCTTTTGAGGACTTAACATACAGTCAATGGGCTTGGGTTGGGGCGAATACTGAAAGGGAGCTCACTCAGGAACCTGGGTTTTTTGACACCCCCCACTTTGGACTGTTCCTAGTTTCTTTCCCAGGATGCCGCTCCGGTCCCCAGTAAAGGATCATGTCGCTTTCTGGGCTGTGACATCTGGGGACCAGGAGCTCTCCAAGGACACCCTGGAATAGACGGCTGCTCCCTCAGGATCACCCCCGAAACGACCTATCCATTTTGGGGATCAATATGAAGACACCAGACTGTCTGGAGGGCCGGATTGTTCTCTAATGGGATTAGGCTCTTATCAGATGGCAATTGGGTATAAATACTCTGAGTTTGTGTGAATAAAACAGTTATTGTTTCACCTTAATACTGGTCTTGTCTGGTTATTAGGGTGGGCTACTTGCTAAAATCACTTCCAGAACTAAAGCTACAGGTTCCAGGGTGGGAGAAGGTCTCTTTTGGCGGAGATACCCAGTTAGCGTATCCGGAGTCCATCACAGCACCTCACTGTACCAACTCACAATTCCCACCCACCCCCAATTCAGAATTCCTCAGTGCTCCTCTAAATATGAAATAGTTGAAAATGTTATCATAAAAAGTGTGAGAGAAAAACAAACAAAAAGATGAGGATAGAGGATAAGAGAATAGAGGATAAGAGAATAGAGATATAACCATCCTATATCTATACAGCCTGGGAGTCTGCACAATATACACAAAGGAGCGCTAGTTAGCTCAAGAGTCAGGGAAGACAATAGGATTTAAGAAAATTATTAAAAAGTAAATAGTGTTTATTTAAACTAAAATATTTCCACAATTTAAAGCAGTACAGCTGATCCAGAACCAGTATTCAGTGGAATATAAGGTAACATCACCGCAGCCACGATTGGTTCACAGGAGACGATACAAGTCTAACACAGCACCGGAGAAGTAAACACAGTAAGCCTGTCCCTGACACTTGAAGTGTCCGAAGATCCCGGTAAGCTCAGTTTTTCATTTCCATCTGACACACGGGAGTGTACACTATCTTATTGGTCAGACCAGCATAAAAGCCCAATATATGAACTTAGGGTTTGAATATTTAACCCGTGGCACTTAGCAATACTTGTTACAAAGACTTTATATCTACTACCCAACTCTGAAAAATCTGATAAATTGAATGAACTTTGGGTTGAATTAAGTTTGTCAATTAACTTTTATTCACAATGCAATTATTATATTGTTAAAGGGACAGTCTAGGCCAAAATAAACTTTCATGATTCAGATAGAGCAGTGGTTTTTCAACCAGCGTGCCGTGAGAGATCCTCAGGTGTGCCGCGGCAGACTGACAACAGTGTGACATATTTTTTAAACTTTGCTTGTTTTTTACTCCCAGTGCAGGGGTAGTTTGTAGGAGGCATGGCATAACGGCACAATACATACAGTATGTTTGTGTGTGTGTATGTGTATATATATATATCCTGTATTAGGCTACAATGTGTGATTTTTAAAAAAAAATTTAATGTAAAAAAGTGTGCCACGGCAAAAAAAAGGTTAAAAATCACTGAGATAGAGCATGTAATTTTAAACAATTTTCCAATTTACTTTTATCACCAATTTTGCTTTGTTCTCTTGGTATTCTTAGTTGAAAGCTTAACCTAGGAGGTTCATATGCTAATTTCTTAGACCTTGAAGGCCACCTCTTTCAGATTGCATTTCAACAGTTTTTCACCACTAGAGGGGGTTAGTTCACGTATTTCATATAGATAACACTGTGCTTGTGCACGAAAAGTTATCTGGGAGCAGACACTGATTGGCTAGACTGCAAGTCTGTCAAAAGAACTGAAAAAAGGGGCAGTTTGCAGAGGCTTAGATACAAGATAATCACAGAGGTTAAAAGTATATTATTATAACTGTGTTGGTTATGCAAAACTGGGAAATGGGTAATAAAGGGATTATCTATCTTTTAAAAGAATAAAAATTCTGGTGTAGACTGTCCCTTTAAGGTGGACACAATGTTTTAGCTCTCAGCAAATATTGTTGTCGAACATTTTAATTTTGTATTTTTTTTTGATGCGCAATATTGATACTACACCGCAAGTATCACATTACGAGATTGGTATATTTTTGTAACGCAAGGGAGACGTCCCAATTTTAAATTGTGGAAATATTTTAGTTTAAATAAACACTATTTACTTTTAATAAACTTTCTTAAATCTATTGTCTTCCCTGACTCCTGAGCTAACTAGCGCTCCTTTACTTATATATTTGCGTATTCCTTTAATTTTTTCATCAATCTTAGGGAAGGATTGATTAGCAAGGAGTCGCAACTGGGCGCCATACTTAGTTTTTTAGATAAAGTCTGCACAATATACAGCATGGGAGTCTGCACCAGACCTGATATAGGTGAGATGTGCAATGTCTTGCACCGCACTAGAGTTCAGAAAGGGGGAGAAAAGTGAAGAGAGGAATACAGTAACTATTTACATTGAGCTATAATGGAACAGTGACACCTACAGGTAGAAATAAAAAGTACAGGAACAAATTTGATTTTCTCTTGCACCGCTCTTTCCGGTATACTGGGCTCGATGATTGAAAGCTCTCTGGGCTAGCGAGACTAAAGAATGCTCGCCAGTCCCATTTCCCTGATGGAATGATCTAAAGCCACTTTTTACTGCATTTTCATATAAAATGTGCACAACAAAATTCGTATTTTAACCATCATACAAAACAAATATTTGAATCATTCACACAAAAATAAGCAGGGAAAAATTGTATTGCTAAGGTGCATCAAAAATCGTAACAAAATTCTTCACCAAAAATCGTATGTTAAAAAAAAAAAGTAAAATATGTATGTAATTTACACAGGAATAAATCAAATTAAATATGCGCCTCGTAAATCGTAATTGTAGTACACTGGATGTGCAAAAATCACACAGAAAGTTGAACTTATAAAAACAAAATGCAAAGTGTAATTGTTGTTTTTCGTAAAATGGGCTGAACATCAGCATTCCATGGGCGTATATGAATATGTCTCTTTAATCCCAGCTTAATTCTATAAAGAATTTTGCACTGCAGAACTCAGTTTTTTCTCGCCAACTAAAAGGTGGTGAGCTTTTCTCAAAACAATACGAACACTATACCCCAATAGAAAAAACAAATGCAAACTAAAATATAGGCGAATGTAAGATGCTCTATGCAGAAAGCAGCATAATGTGGGTTATATTGGCTGCAGGATTTTAATTTCAATGTGCTCCCCCTGCTCCCTGCTAACTTCGCTCTAAGGAGCGAAGTGTCCATATCCAGCAAGGTCCAATACTTTTAAATAGGAGCCATCTCGCCACTCACAGGGACTGCCCCTTTTTAACGATCATTGCTGCCTGCGAGAGTCAGCGACAAAAATGTAGGTTTAAGCTGGCAAAGAGTATATCAAGCCCTTTGTGTTTAATTTGTGCACGTCAGGGAGCCGCTATTTAAATGCAGGAGACTCCCGGAACTTCCCGGGAGAGTTGAGATGTCTGTAATAGGATAGTACTTGTGGTGGTCTAGAGGCAGTATAGGTGTTAACAGGATAGTACTTGCAGTGGGTATATGGCGGTATAGGGGTTAATAGGATAGTAGTTGCGGTAGGTATATGGCGGTATAGGGGTTAATAGGATAGATACTTGCAGTGGGGTAGTCGCTGTATATGGGTTAACAAGATAGGCACTTGTGGGTATGTGGTGGTATAGTGGTTAAAAAGATAGGTATTAGCAGTGAGTATGTGGTGGTTTAGATATTTATTAGTGTAAGGTTGTGACGCTTGGGGAGAAATTGGCGGCATACACTGATTCTCCACAGACTGAGAATCCTCCTTAGACACACTTTCCTTAAATAAAATCTGCTCTTTACATTTTAAGGCCCTTTCAGTACATGAGGGACAAAAAGTAAGAGGGGGTTCCACAATGGCATCTAAAACACATAGAACAAGTAGTTTCCTCAAGTTCAGACATGTTAAACAGACTAGCAATAGCAATAATAGTCGTTCTTTAGTTGAAATAATGATTTCTGAAGTCAAATTACATAGACAAAATTTTAGAACTGAAAAGTGTACTGCACCTTTAAATAATAAAAGCGAAACAATTTTTCGGTTATCTCAGAAACAACGTTTGCAGCAATAAAAACTGTCCTTATGTGCCCAAAATAGCTTAATAATATTGCACCACTTTGCTTAGATATGTTATATATGAAATTATATTGAATTTACCAGTTATAACAACTTTTTATTAATTCAGGTCCCTGCACCTCGCCACAGCTCCGCTAAGGCGCCTACCTGCCCCCAGAACACACTGACTCTGCTTGAGTAGCTTTTTAAGTCTCTTAGTTTGTCAAAGCAACTTAGGCCCCACCGGAGCCCAGGACCTTGCTGTCTATCCGATCTGGATGATACTGCGCGGCTGAGCGCACAAAATTAGGCCCCGCCCACCATGGGCGTAACTCTAGCCTTACAGAGACCCGCATGGGTAGTAAAGTAAAACAAACATGTCGGCTCCTAAATAAAGTGTTAAAAGCCATGTGCTCCTCTTACATACACCTCAATTACAAAGTGTAAATCCAGTAAAGAAAAACTGTACTCCCTCAGGTCAGTTATAATGAAATGGCAATGACAGCCCTTAGTCAGCAACCGCATCTCCCAGCGTCTAGCCCACACTGAATATACCTTAAAGATATCCTTAGACATATTTAGCAATCAATATAAAGGGAATTCCAGGCTACACCATTTCCATACATATCGTGCATACTGATTATCCCTCCCCAGATAGGGAATAATGTCAGCCTGTTCTGATGCATCAAGTCTCCCCAGAAACAAATGACTGAACATACCTCAATGCTGCTTGTAGCATGACACGGTTCTCCACACTGAAGATATTTATTTTACCTTATCCTCAACTGCTCTGTGGAAAACAGCTGATCTTAGGTAATGTTTGCTAAGATCATCAACATCAGGGCAGAAAAATAAGATGTCTCCACTCCTCTTAGGATTAAGTGACTGACGATTTCTCCCTGAGAAAAATAGTACTCACTGGCACCATTTTAAAATAAAAAACTTCTTGATTGAAGAATCTAAACTAACACCTCACATTACCTCTTCCTACCACTAACACAGGCAAAGAGAATAACTGGAGTGGGAGGGAAGGGAGGAGCTATATATACAGCTCTGCTGTGGTGCTCTTTGGCACTTCCTGCTGACCAGGAGGCGTAATCCCATAAGGATGAAATCCGTGGACTCGTCATATCTTGTAAAAGAAAGGGACAGTCTAGTCAAAATTAAACTTTTATGATTCAGATAGGGCGTGCAATTTACTTTCCAATATATTTTTTAAAACATTGCTTTGTTCTTGTGGTATTCTTTGTTGAAAGCCTAGGTAGGTTTATATGCTAATTTCTACGACCTTGACAGTCTTTCACAGCTAGTAGTGCTAGTTTACGTGTGCCATATAGAGAAAAATTGTTGATTTACATAAGAGTCAGCACTGATTGGCTAAAATGCAAGTTTGTCAAAAGAGAGGCTTAGAAACAAGGTAATCACAGAGGTAAAAAGTATATTAATATGTGTGGGGGGGGGGGTTTCTGAACAGCAATCCTGAGCGGTCGCACTCTCCAGAGCTCTAGCTGATTATCCGTCAATCCAAAAAATTATACAGCCATATCTTATTTGTACACTACAACATTGCATTACTAAGTGGTGCACTCTTTAGCACATTATTTGCTGTATTCTTGAAACTGGAGCCCAGGATCGGGGGAGAAAGAAAAAAAAAAAAAGAAGAAAGAAGAAATCCCAGTGATTTACACAACATTGCAACTTAAAGGGACACTAAACCCATTTTTTTTCTTTAATGATTCGGATAGAGCAGCAATTTTAAGCAACTTTCTAATTTACTCCTATTAATTTTTCTTCATTCTCTTGCTATCTTTATTTAAAAAGCAGGAATGTAAAGCTTAAGAGCCGGCCCATTTTTGGTTGATAACCTGTGTTATGCTTGCTTAATGGTTTGCTAAATGTAGCCACCAATAAGCAAGCGCTATCCAGGGTGCTGAACCTAAAATGGGCTGGCTCCTAAGCTTTACATTCCTGCTTTTTAAATAAAGATTGCGATAGGCGTAAATTAGAAAGTTGCTTAAAATTGCAAGAGATACAAAAAGCTAGATACCTAATCTTTCAAAAAAATGGAAAGAAAACGCGATTCCTAATTTATTCGGAGATTAAAAATAGTCTGAAGAAACGATGCATATTAGAACAGATAGATACTAATATGAATGACGAACTTGATATTGGACGTTTTTTTTTTTAATCCAACTTCTTTTTTATTGAGAATAAGTCATATGAATTACATGTTACATTGAAATAATTCAAGGAAAGAAAAGCGACACTCAACTGAAACATATAGAATTAAAATAAAAGAGATTTCACTTATTCAGACATAATTCTCAAATTTTACATTAAAAAAATAAATTGTGATGACTTTAAGCCCCATAGGGGGTTGCTTATTATTATAATTGAGTTACAGAACAGTATAACCAAATAAAAACAAAGTAAAATAAAAACTCGGTCTATTACAGTCTAATAATTCCAACTCTTTCAGGAAATAGTGCACCATAGGTTACCTCTACTGCTGCATGTCCGCTCTGGGTCTCGAATCTATTTCTAGTTTCTCGCGCCTCTTTAATAAGTACTGATCCCAAATAACTTGGGCTTCTATATATGATTCTCTGGTGGTGTTCTTATAAGAGCTGTACTCCTCGAGCTCAATTAGCTCTGATACTCTGCCTCTCCACATTTGCAGATCTGGAAGCGTGTGTGATTTCCACTGTTTAGCTATAATGGACTTTACGCTGTTTATCATAATTTGGAATAATATTTGATGTGCTTTGGAGGTCAATTTTCTAAATTTATTAAGTAGAAAAATTAGGGGATCGAAGGGTAAAACGCAGTCAAGAGCATTCTCCATCTCTCCAACACTGTCTCTCCACAACTGATTTATTCTATTACACCACCACCAACATGTGCCCCAATATTGGATGTTTTTTGTTTTGTTTTTTTTTAAATGGTCAGTATTTATTAAAATTCACTCTGAGATAGATTTGATTTTTTCCATTTAGGAACTCAGAGCTAGTGTTACTGGGGTTGTGGTAATCTACCTTACCCATCCTCTAAATCCCCCCTTTTTTATTTTTTCTTCTTCTTCCCTCTCTCTTTTTCCTTCTCCTCCTTAAAGGAATGGTAAACTCCATTATAACACTGTCTATTAAACAGTAGTTTTAATCCATTCAATTTATCAGATTTTCGTTTAAACGATCCTATGTAAAATTTTAATAAAATCTATTATTTACCGATATGTTCCCCGCGATCCCCCGCCGGCCCCCCTCGCAGCAATAAATCATTGTCTCTGACACGTCCAATGGAAATGTGTGTCTACAGGCTTGGCCGGCTACGTCATTATGGGAGGCAATAGCGTTGCGCTTCCATATGCGCATACAAAAAACAAAATTTATGCTTACCTGATAAATGTATTTCTCTTGTGGTGTATCCAGTCCACGGGTTCATCCATTACTTGTGGGATATTCTCCTTCCCAACAGGAAGCTGCAAGAGGACACCCACAGCAGAGCTGTCTATATAGCTCCTCCCCTAACTGCCACCCCCAGTCATTCGACCGAAGACAAGCAAGAAAAAAAGGAGAAACTATAGGGTGCAGTGGTGACTGTAGTTTAAAAATAAAAAAACACCTGCCTTAAAATGACAGGGCGGGCCGTGGACTGGATACACCACAAGAGAAATAAATTTATCAGGTAAGCATAAATTTTGTTTTCTCTTGTAAGGTGTATCCAGTCCACAGGTTCATCCATTACTTGTGGGATACCAATACCAAAGCTTTAGGACACGGATGAAGGGAGTGACAAGGCAGGAACTTAAACGGAAGGCACCACTGCCTGTAAGACCTTTCTCCCAAAAATAGCCTCCGAAGAAGCAAAAGTATCAAATTTATAGAATTTAGAAAAGGTATGAAGCGAAGACCAAGTCGCCGCCTTACAAATCTGTTCAACAGAGGCCTCATGTTTAAAAGCCCATGTGGAAGCTACTGCTCTAGTAGAATGAGCTGAAATTCTTTCAGGAGGCTGCTGGCCAGCAGTCTCATAAGCTAAGCGTATTATACTTCTTAGCCAAAAAGAAAGAGAAGTTGCCGAAGCCTTTTGGCCTCTCCTCTGTCCAGAGTAGACAGCAAACAAAGCAGATGTTTGACGAAAATCCTTCGTAGCTTGTAAATAAAACTTTAAAGCACGAACCACATCAAGATTGTGTAATAGACGTTCCTTCTTTGAAGAAGGATTAGGACATAGTGAAGGAACAACAATCTCCTGATTGATATTCTTATTAGATACCACCTTAGGAAGAAACCCAGGTTTGGTATGTAACACTACTTATCTGCATGGAAAATCAGATAAGGGGAATCACATTGTAAAGCAGATAACTCCGAAACTCTTCGAGCCGAGAAGACAACTACTAAAAACAGAACTTTCCAAGATAAAAGCTTAATATCTATGGATGCAAAGGTTCAAACGGAACCCCTTGAAGAACTTTAAGAACTAAATTTAAACTCCATGGTGGAGCAACAGGTTTAAACACAGACTTGATTCTAACTAAAGCCTGACAAAACGCCAGACGTTTGTGCAAAAGAATAGACAGAGCAGAAATCTGTCCCTTTAAGGAACTAGCTGACAAACCCTTTTCCAATCCTTCTTGGAGAAAAGATAATATCCTAGGAATCCTGACCTTACTCCATGAGTAACCCTTGGATTCACACCAATGAAGATATTTACACCATATCTTATGATAGATTTTCCTGGTGACAGGCTTTCGAGCCTGAATTAAGGTATCAATGACCGATTCGGAAAAACCACGCTTTGATAGAATCAAGCTTTCAATCTCCAAGCAGTCAGACGTAGAGAAATTAGATTTGGATGTTTGCAGGGACCTTGAAGTAGAAGGTCCTGCCTTAGCGGCAGAGTCCATGGTGGAAAGGATGACATGTCCACCAGATCTGCATACCAACTCCTGCGTGGCCACGCAGGGGCTATCAAGATCACTGAAGCTCTCTCCTGCTTGATCTTGGCAATCAGACGAGGGAGCAGAGGAAACGGTGGAAACACATAAGCCAGGCTGAAGGACCAGGGCGCTGCTAGAGCATCTATCAGCTCTGCCTTGGGATCCCTGGACCTGGACCAGTAACAAGGAAGCTTGGCATTCTGACGAGACGGCATGAGATCCAGTTCTGGTTTGCCCCAAAGTTTAATCAACTGGGCAAATACCTCCGGATGGAGCTCCCACTCCCCCGGATGAAAAGTCTGCTGACTTAGAAAATCCGCTTCCCAGTTCTCTACTCCTGGGATATGGATAGCTGAGAGATGGCAAGAGTGAACCTCTGCCCATAGAATTATCTTTGAAACCTCCAACATTGCCAGGGGGCTCCTTGTTCCCCCCTGATGGTTGATATAGGCTACAGTCGTGATGTTGTCCGACTGAAACCTGATGAACCTGACCGCAGCTAGCTGAGGCCAAGCCTGAAGAGCATTGAATATCGCTCTTAGTTCCAGAATGTTTATCGGAAGGAGGGCCTCCTCCTGAGTCCACGAACCCTGAGGCTTCAGGGAGTTCCAGACTGCACCCCAGCCCAGAAGGCTGGCATCTGTCATTACTATAGTCCATTCTGGCATGCGGAAACGCATTCCCTTGGATAGATGGACCCGAGATAGCCACCAGAGAAGAGAATCCCTGGTCTCTTGATCCAGATTTAGTAGAGGGGACAAATCTGTGTAATCCCCATTCTACCGATTGAGCATGCAAAGTTGCAGTGGTCTGAGATGTAGGCGGGCAAACGGAACTATGTCCATTGCCGCTACCATTAATCCGATTACCTCCATACACTGAGCCACTGACGGACGAGAAATGGAATAGAGAGCACGGCAGGAAGTTAGAAGTTTTGACAACCTGACCTCTGTCAGATAAATCTTCATTTCTACTGAATCTATCAGAGTTCCTAGGAACGAAACTCTTGTGAGAGGTGAGAGAGAACTCTTTCCTTCGTTCACCTTCCACCCGTGAGACCTTAGGAATGCCAGAACAATGTCCGTATGGGACCTGGCGATTTGAAAAGTTGACGCCTGTATCAGGATGTCGTCTAGGTAAGGGGCTACTGCTATACCCCGTGGTCTTAGAACGCTAGAAGGGACCCTAGAACCTTCGTAAAGATTCTTGGTGCCGTGGCTAACCCAAAGGGAAGAGCCACAAACTGGTAATGCCTGTCTAGGAAGGCGAACCTGAGAAACTGATGATGATCCCTGTGTATCGGAATATGTAGATAAGCATCCTTTAAATCCACGGTAGTCATATATTGACCCTCCTGGATCATAGGTAGGATGGTTCGAATAGTCTCCATCTTGAAGGATGGGACCCTGAGAAATTAGTTTAGGATCTTGAGATCCAAGATTGGTCTGAAAGTTCCCTCTTTCTTGGGAACTATAAACAGATTTGAATAGAAGCCCTACCCCTGTTCCTCCTTTGGAACTGGGTGGATCACTCCCATAACTAGTAGGTCTTGAACACAATGTAAGAATGCCTCTCTCTTTATCTGGTTTGCAGATAATTGTGAGAGATGAAATCTCCCCTTTGGAGATGAAGCTTTGGAATCCAGAAGATTTCCCTGGGAAACAATCTCCAGAGCCCAGGGATCCTGGACGTCTCTTGCCCAAGCCTGGGCAAAGAGAGAAAGTCTGCCCCCCACAAGATCTGGTCCCGGATCGGGGGCTACTTCTTCATGCTGTCTTAGAGGCAGCAGCAGGCTTTTTGGCCTATTTCCCCTTGTTCCAAGCCTGGTTAGGTCTCCAGACTGGCTTGGACTGGACAAAATTTCTCTCTTGTTTTGTAGAAGAGGAAGATGAAGCTGCGCCACTCTTGAAGTTTCGAAAGGAACGAAAATTAGTCTGTTTGGTCCTTAACTTGTTGGACCTATCCTGGGGAAGGGCGTGGCCTTTTCCTCCAGTAATATCAGAAATGATCTCCTTCAGTCCAGGCCCAAATAGGGTCTGCCCTTTGAAGGGGATATTGAGAAGTTTAGACTTTGAAGTGACATCAGCTGACCAGGATTTAAGCCATAGCGCCCTACGTGCCTGAATGGAAAAACCTGAATTTTTAGCTGTTAGCTTGGTTAAATGAAAAACGGCGTCAGAAATAAATGAATTGGCTAACTTAAGAGCTTTAAGCCTGTCAAGGATATCATCCAACGGGGTCTCTACCTGTAAAGCCTCCTCCAGAGACTCGAACCAGAAAGACGCTGCAGCAGTGACTGGGGCAATGCATGCAAGAGGCTGGAGAATAAAACCTTGTTGTATAAAGATTTTCTTAAGGAAACCCTCTAATTTCTTATCCATAGGATCTAGGAAAGCACAACTGTCCTCGACAGGAATAGTTGTACGCTTAGCTAGGGTAGAGACTGCTCCCTCCACCTTAGGGACCGTCTGCCACAAGTCCCGTGTAGTGGCATCTATAGGAAACATTTTCTTAAAAGCAGGAGTGGGAGAGAACGGCACACCTGGTCTATCCCATTCCTTAGTAATAATTTCTGAAAACCTCTTAGGGATTGGAAAAACATCAGTGTAAACAGACAGTATTTGTCCATTTTACACAATTTCTCTGGGACTGCAATGGTGTCACAGTCATCCAGAGTTGCTAAAACCACCCTGAGCAACACACGGAGGTGTTCAAGCTTAAAATTTAAATGCTGTCATTTCAGAGTCAGACTGAAGTAACGCCTTCCCTGAATCAGAGAAGTCACCCACAGATAGAAGCTCTCATGCTTCAACTTCTGCACATTGTGAGGGTATATCAGACATAGCTACTAAAGCGTAAGAGAGCTTTGTATTTGTTCTAGCCCCAGAGCTGTCTCACTTTCCTTGTAACTCTGGCAGTTTGGACAATACCTCTGTGAGGGTATGATTCATAACTGCCGCCATGTCTTGTAAAGTAAACGCATTGGACGCGCTAGATGTACTTGGTGTCCCTTGAGCGGGAGTTATAGGTTCTGACACGTGGGGAGAGCTAGATGGCATAACCTCCCTTTTGTCAGTCTCAGAAACCTCAGGTGATAAATCTTTAAAAGCCACAATATGGTCTTTATAACTTCTAGAAAGGTCAGTGGGTTCCACAATGGCTTCTAAACATAATGAACAAGGAGTTTCCTCTATGTCAGACATGTTTAACAGACTAGTAATGAGACCAGCAAGCTTGGAAAACACTTTAATAAATGTGAAAAAAGCAATAAAAAACGGTACTGTGCCTTTAAGAGAAAAAAACTACTACATAAACTGCAAAACAGTGAAAAAAAGTAGTAAACTCTACAAAATGTTTACAGTGTGTATAAGGGACTAAAGCAGCATTGCACCCACTTGCAAATGGATGATTAACCCCTCAGGCCCAAAAACGAATTAGAAAAACATTAAACTTGTTAACAAACAGTCAAACACACTGCCACATAGAGGTCCTATAAGCCAGAGGACTCCTTCAGGGAAGCTGGATGTCTCAAGACTGAAAACGAAAATAGGCCCCTCCCACCATGCACTCAAAGTCAGAGGGCCTTAAAAAAGTACTCCTAGGAGTAATCTAACATGCCATGTGGAAACTAGGCCCCAAATAAAGATTTATCACCCTCAGAGAAAAAACGTTTTTTACTTATAAATCATGCAAACGTTTTTACACTAAGTAATATAGGTATTAACATGAATATTATTTCTTTTTGCAAGCATGATCCCAGTTGTTGTTAAATCACTGTATCAGGCTTACCTTAAATATACCAGGCACTGTCAGCATTTTCTAGACCTTATCATCTCTCTAGAAAAAAATATACTGAACATACCTCAAAGCAGGCAATCTGCAGACCGTCCCCCCAACTGAAGTTTTCTTTCCATACTCTTCAGTTATGTGTGAGAACAGCAATGGACCTTAGTTACAAACCGCTAAGATCATCAAACCTCCAGGCAGAAGTCTTCTTCCAATTTCTGCCTGAGAGTAAAAACAGTACAACGCCGGTACCGTTTAAAAATAACAAACTTTTGATTGAAAGTAAAAGTCACCACATCTCTCTTGATACTTCCTTTCTTGTCGAGAGCTGCAAGAGAATGACTGGGGGTGGCAGTTAGGGGAGGAGCTATATAGACAGCTCTGCTGTGGGTGTCCTCTTGCAGCTTCCTGTTGGGAAGGAGAATATCCCACAAGTAATGGATGAAACCGTGGACTGGATACACCTTTACAAGAGAAATTACTTCGCCGTATGTCATCAATCTCAAATATTTATTGATACACAATGCGTGTACACGATTTATTTGGTGCATGCATACTAGGATTATCCAAAATTGTATGGCTACACTAAAGTAAACATTGAATCATTTCATGCATATCGATTCATTGTTTACTTGTAGCCGATACAGTAAGTATTGTGTATTTTCCAATTTTATTCTTATTACAACGATTTTGCTCAAATATATTTTCTTTGTCAATGGCTAATGTTTATTATATATTTGTATACACATATCTATTGATAAGTTTCAAAATAAAAATCGGCAAGTAAAATATTTTGTTTTTATCTGCACCATGCTATTACCAAATTTTGTTTTATTTCTATATATTCCTTGAAAACACACACATAACTTACACAATCTGCAAAACACGCTCGTTTTTGCTAAGGGGGAAGGAACAGACTTCGTTCACGGATAGCACACAAGAACGCGTAGAAGTAAACAATGAATCTCGTGATTCAAGGTTTACCTTGTCCATTGACAAAGCCGATTTTGCGCATGCGCACTTTAACGCCCATATCGTGAACGCGCAGAGCCAGTGACGAAAACGGGAGCTGGGGCAGCTGCACACGTCACTGAGCTCAAGGAGAAATCTTCCATGGGGCGGAGTCTGCAATCGTAAAACATAAAAATTACAAACGGTAAATGAAATATATATCCTATTTCCAAAAAACCCCCCCAAAAAAAACCCATGGCGTTTTAACTTGCAATTACATGTACTTTAGATTGATGCATTGCAAATGGCATTGAGTTTACCATTCCTTTAAAATAGATAAGCTATCCAATAGATATGAACTATGATACGCCTAATTGTGGCCCCCCCCTTTTTTTTTTTTCTATGCAGTCATATTAAAAGGGACATGAAACCCAAAATGTATCTTTCATGATTCAGATAGGAAATACAATTTTAAACATTCCAATTTACCAATATTATCTAATTTGCTTTATTCTTTAGATAACCTTTGTTGAAGAAATAGCAATGCACATAGGTGAGCCAATCACACAAGGCATCTATCTGCAGCCTCCAATCAGCAGCTACTGAGCCCATTTAGATATGCTTTTTAACAAACTATATCAAGAGAACTAAGCAAATTAGATAACATAAGTAAATTGGAAAGTTGTTTAAAAACATAATTTATGTAAGAACTTACCTGATTAATTCATTTCTTTCATATTAGCAAGAGTCCATGAGCTAGTGACGTATGGGATATACATTCCTACCAGGAGGGGCAAAGTTTCCCAAACCTCAAAATGCCTATAAATACACCCCTCACCACACCCACAAATCAGTTTAACGAATAGCCAAGAAGTGGGGTGATAAGAAAAAAGTGCGAAGCATAAATATAAGGAATTGGAATAATTGTGCTTTATACAAAAAAATCATAACCACCACAAAAAAGGGTGGGCCTCATGGACTCTTGCTAATATGAAAGAAATGAATTTATCAGGTAAGTTCTTACATAAATTATGTTTTCTTTCATGTAATTAGCAAGAGTCCATGAGCTAGTGACGTATGGGATAATGACTACCCAAGATGTGGATCTTCCACGCAAGAGTCACTAGAGAGGGAGGGATAAAATAAAGACAGCCAATTTCGCTGAAAATAATCCACACCCAAACAAAGTTTAAAACTTATAATGAAAAAAACTGAAAATATAAGCAGAAAACCAAACTGAAACAGCTTCCTGAAGTACTTTTCTACCAAAAACTGCTTCAGAAGAAGAAAACACATCAAAATGGTAGAATTTAGTAAAAGTATGCAAAGAAGACCAAGTTGCTGCTTTGCAAATCTGAACAACCGAAGCTTCATTCCTAAACGCCCAGGAAGTAGAAACTGACCTAGTAGAATGAGCTGTAATCCTTTGAGGCGGAATTTTACCCGACTCGACATAAGCATGATGAATTAAAGATTTCAACCAAGATGCCAAAGAAATGGCAGAAGCCTTCTGACCTTTCCTAGAACCGGAAAAGATAACAAATAGACTAGAAGTCTTTTGAAAATTCTTAGTAGCTTCAACATAATATTTCAAAGCTCTAACTACATCCAAAGAAAGCAAAGATTTCTCCTTAGAATTCTTAGGATTAGGACATAATGAAGGAACCACAATTTCTCTACTAATGTTGTTAGAATTCACAACCTTAGGTAAAAATTTAAAAGAAGTTCGCAACACCGCCTTATCCTGATGAAAAATCAGAAAAGGAGACTCACAAGAAAGAGCAGATAATTCAGAAACTCTTCTGGCAGAAGAGATGGCAAAAAGGAACAAAACTTTTCAAGAAAGTAATTTAATGACCAAAGAATGCATAGGTTCAAACGGAGGAGCTTGAAGAGCCCCCAGAACCAAATTCAAACTCCAAGGAGGAGAAATTGACTTAATGACAGGTTTTATACGAACCAAAGCTTGTACAAAACAATGAATATCAGGAAGATTAACAATCTTTCTGTGAAAAAGAACAGAAAGAGCAGAGATTTGTCTTTTCAAGGAACTTGCAGACAAACCTTTATCCAAACCATCCTGAAGAAACTGTAAAATGATGAGAAAGACACCAAGAAATATAAGTCTTCCAGACTCTATAATATATCTCCCTAGATACGGATTTACGAGCCTGTAACATAGTAATAATCACAGAGTCAGAGAAACCTCTTTGACTAAGAATCAAGCGTTCAATCTCCATACCTTTAAATTTAAGGATTTGAGATCCTGATGGAAAAAAAGGACCTTGTGACAGAAGGTCTGGTCTTAACGGAAGAATCCACGGTTGGCAAGAGGCCATCCGGACAGGATCCGCATACCAAAAACCTGTGAGGCCATGCTGGAGCCACCAGCAGAACAAATGAGCATTCCTTCAGAATCTTAGAGATTACTCTTGGAAGAAGAACTAGAGGCGGAAAGATATAGGCAGGATGATACTTCCAAGGAAGTGACAACGCATCCACTGCTTCCGCTTGAGGATCCCTGGATCTGGACAGATACCTGGGAAGTTTCTTGTTTAGATGAGAAGCCATCAGATCTATTTCTGGAAGACCCCATATTTGAACAATCTGAAGAAATACCTCTGGGAGAAGAGACCATTCGCCCGGATGAAACGTGTGGCGACTGAGATAATCCGCTTCCCAATTGTCTATACCTGGGATATGAACCGCAGAAACTAGACAGGAGCTGGATTCCGCCCATACCAGAATTCGAGATACTTCTTTCATAGCCAGAGGACTGTGAGTCCCTTCTTGATGATTGATGTATGCCACAGATGTGACATTGTCTGTCTGAAGACAAATGAACGATTCTCTCTTTAGAAGAGGCCAAGACTGAAGAGCTCTGAAAATTGCACAGAGTTCCAAAATATTGATCGGTAATCTCACCTCCTGAGATTCCCAAACCCCTTGTGCTGTCAGAGACCCCCACACAGCTCCCCAACCTGTAGGACTTGCATCTGTTGAAATTACAGTCCAGGTCGGAAGAACAAAAGAAGCCCCCTGAACTAAACGATGGTGATCTGTCCACCACGTCAGAGAGTGTCGTACAATCGGTTTTAAAGATATTGAGATATCTTTGTGTAATCCCTGCACCACTGGTTCAGCATACAGAGCTGAAGAGGCCGCATGTGAAAACGAGCAAAGGGGATCGTGTCCGATGCCGCAGTCATAAGACCTAGAATTTCCATGCATAAGGCTACCGAAGGGAAAGATTGTGACTGAAGGTTTCGACAAGCTGATATTACTTTAGACGTCTCATGTCTATCAAAGATAGAGTTATGGATACTGAATCTATCTGAAAACCTAAAAAGGTTACCTAAGTCTGAGGAATCAATGAACTTTTTGGTAAATTGATCCTCCAACCATGATGTTGAAGAAACAACACAAGTCGATTCGAATGAGATTCTGCTAAATGTGAAGATTGAGCAAGTACCAAGATATCGTCCAAATAAGGAATACCACAATACCCTGTTCTCTGATTACAGACAGAAGGGCACCGAGAACCTTCGTAAAAATTCTTGGAGCTGTAGCTAGGCCAAACGGCAGAGCCACAAACTGGTAATGCTTGTCTAGGAAAGAGAATCTCAGAAACTGATAGTGATCTGGATGAATCGGGATATGCATCCTGTAAATCTATAGTAGACATATAATGCCCTTGTTGAACAAAAGGCAGGATAGTCCTTACAGTTACCATTTTGAAAGTTGGTATCCTTACATAACGATTCAAAATTTTTAGATCCAGAACTGGTCTGAAGGAATTTTCCTTCTTTGGTACAATGAAGAGATTTGAATAAAACCCCAGTCCCTGTTCCAGAACTGGAACTGGCAAAATTACTCCAGTCAACTCTAGATCTGAAACGCATTTCAGAAAAGCTTGAGCCTTCGCTGGGTTTACTGGGACACGGGAAAGAAAAAATCTCTTAGCAGGAGGCCTTATCTTGAAGCCAATTCTGTACCCTTCTGAAACAATGTTCTGAATCCAAAGATTGTGAACGGAATTGATCCAAATTTCTTAGAAAAAACGTAATCTGCCCCCTACCAGCTGAGCTGGAATGAGGGCCGCACCTTCTTAGGAGCTGGCTTTGATTTTCTAAAAGGCTTGGATTTATTCCAGACTGGAGATGGTTTCCAAACTGATACCGCTCCTGAGGATGAAGGATCAGGTTTTTGTTCCTTGTTGTGACGAAAGGAACGAAAACGATTATTACCCTGGAAAGAAAGGGAAAACAGAGTAGACTTAGAAGACATATCAGCATTCCAAGTCTTAAGCCATAAAGCTCTTCTAGCTAAAATAGCTAGAGACATATACCTGACATCAACTCTAATGATATCAAAGATGGCATTACAAATAAAATTATTAGCATGTTGAAGAATAAAAATGCTATGAGAATTATGATCTGTTACTTGTTGCGCTAAAGCTTGTAACCAAAAGATGAAGCTGCAGCAACATCCGCTAAAGATATAGCAGGTCTAAGAAGATTACCTGAACACAAGTAAGCTTTTCTTAGAAAGGATTCAATTTTCCTATCTAAAGAATTCTTAAGGAAGTACCATCTGCCGTAGGAATAGTAGTACGCTTAACAAGAGTAGAGACAGCCCCATCAACTTTAGGGATTTTGTCCCAAAACTCTAATCTGTCAGATGGCACAGGATATAATTGCTTAAAACGTTTAGAAGGAGTAAATGAATTACCCAAATTATTCCATTGCCTGGAAATTACTTCAGAAATAGCACTAGGGACAGGAAAAAACTTCTGGAATAACTACAGGAGATTTAAAAACCTTATTTAAACGTTTAGATTTAGTAACAAGAGGACCAGAATCCTCAATTTCTAATGCAATTAGGACTTCTTTAAGTAAAGAACGAATAAATTTCATTTTAAATAAATATGAAGATTTATCAGCATCAACCTCTGAGACAGAATCCTCTGAACCATAAGAACCATTATCAGAATCAGAATGATGATGTTCATTTAAAAATTCATCTGAAAAATGAGAAGTTTTAAAAGACTTTTTACGTTTACTAGAAGGAGGAATAACAGACATAGCCTTCTTAATGGATTAGAAACAAAATCTCTTATGTTATCAGGAACACTCTGAGTATTAGATGTTGACAGAACAGCAACAGGTAATGTAACAGTACTAAAGGAAATATTATCTGCATTTAACAGTTTGTCATGACAAAACAGTACAAACAACAGCTGGAGGAACAGATACCATAAGTTTACAGTAGATACACTTAGCTTTGGTAGCTCCAGCCCCAGGCAGCGATTTTCCAGAAGTATCTTCTGACTCAGTTTCAACGTGGGACATCTTGCAATATGTAATAGAAAAAACAACATATAAAGCAAAATTGATCAAATTCCTTAAATGACAGTTTCAGGAATGGGAAAAAAATGCCAGTGAACAAGCTTCTAGCAACCAGAAGCAATAAAAAATGAGACTTAAATAATGTGGAGACAATAGTGACGCCCATATAATTTGGCGCCTAAATGCTTTTGGCGCCAAAAATGATGCCACATCCGGAACGCTGACACTTTTGGCGCAAAAGAACGTCAAAAGTGACGCAACTTCCAGCGACACGTATGACGCCGGAAACAGAATTTTTTTGTTGTTGTTTTTGCGCCAAAAAAGTCCGCGCCAAGAATGACGCAATAAAATTAAGGATTTTCAGCCCCCGCGAGCCTAACAGCCCACAGGGAAAAAGTCAAATTTTTA
The DNA here is from genome assembly GCF_027579735.1 of Bombina bombina. Taxonomy (NCBI): domain Eukaryota; kingdom Metazoa; phylum Chordata; class Amphibia; order Anura; family Bombinatoridae; genus Bombina; species Bombina bombina. Next base: position 558,577,578 of record NC_069505.1, read on the forward strand.
AGGTAAGAAAAAAATTGATTTATTCATATGCATTATCCCAAATATGAAACTGACTGTCTGAAATAAGGAATGTTGAACATCCTGAGTCAAGGCAAATAAATGTTTGAATACATATATTTAGAACTTTATAAAAAAGTGCCCAACCATAGCTTAGAGTGTCACAGAAAATAAGATTTACTTACCCCAGGACACTCATCTACATGTTGTAGAAAGCCAAACCAGTACTGAAACGAAAATCAGCAGAGGTAATGGTATATATAAGAGTATATCGTCGATCTGAAAAGGGAGGTAAGAGATGAATCTCTACGACCAATAACAGAGAACCTATGAAATAGACCCCGTAGAAGGAGATCATTGAATTCAAATAGGCAATACTCTCCTCACATCCCTCTGACATTCACTGCACGCTGAGAGGAAAACCGGGCTCCAACCTGCTGCGGAGCGCATATCAACGTAGAATCTAGCACAAACTTACTTCACCACCTCCATAGGAGGCAAAGTTTGTAAAACTGATTTGTGGGTGTGGTGAGGGGTGTATTTATAGGCATTTTGAGGTTTGGGAAACTATGCCCCTCCTGGTAGGAATGTATATCCCATACGTCACTAGCTCATGGACTCTTGCTAATTACATGAAAGAAATTGCATGCTCTTTCTAAAATCATGAAAGAAAAAAAAATGTGAGTTTCATGTCATTTTTAAGTATTGATCAATTAAGGACTAGGTTACCTGTGTCCTAATAGGTTACTTCACGCCCTGTGAGGCGAGAAAGTTTGTGATTCTTGGCTTATGTTGATTATAGATAATACGCCCCCCCCCCCCCCAAAACAAAAAAACAACAACACACACACATACACACTGCATACATATACACACACTTTAGAGTAATGTAAATGCTTGGTTTGCTGGCTTAGATCCAGGAAAAGCCAACTGATAGTTATTGGTTAAAACCCAAGGCCTGTACACTAAGCACCCACCTCATTCCCCTCAAGAATATTACTATACACCTGGACCCGAAGTCACTGCACATACAAGAAGCAGAAGTACAAAAAAGCACCACAACACAAAAAAGTGACCAGAATGAAAGAACTAGTAGGTAAATAGCCACACAACATTAGGATAATGTCTACATGAACATTAGCAGATAGCACCTGAGCATAAGTATTGAGAACACCCATTTAAATGGGCTGGGTTCTCTCCCTCCACACACTGGGAGGTTGATTCCAGTGGTCGTCTCTGGTGTATATAGCTTTTCTATAACCAATACTACCTTTGCAAGCCTGGGAAGAATTTGTTTTTTTTCTGGATAGGAACATGCATACAAAAAAGCTGTAATTTTAAACCTACAATGATAGGGTGAGGGGACATGTAATAGAGCAGTGATAGGTACAGGGCAGTTATAGGGTGAGGGGTCATATAATAGGGCAGTGATAAGTACAGGGCAGTTATAGGGTGAGGGGTCATATAATAGGGCAGTGATAAGTACAGGACAGTTATAGGGTGAGGGGTCATGTAATAGGGCAACAATAGGTACAGGGCAGTTATAGGGTGAGAGGTGTCATATTCTTGGGCAGTGATAGGTACAGGGCAGTTATAGGGTGAGGGGTCATGTAGTAGGGCAGTGATAGGTACAGGGCAGTTATAGGATGAGGGGTCATATAATAGGGCAGTGATAAGTACAGGACAGTTATAGGGTGAGGGGTCATGTAATAGGGCAACAATAGGTACAGGGCAGTTATAGGGTGAGAGGTGTCATATTCTTGGGCAGTGATAGGTACAGGGCAGTTATAGGGTGAGAGGTGTCATATTCTTGGGCAGTGATAGGTACAACATTGTGCTTAATATATAAAAAAAAAATCTGAAGCTGCCCCCCCCCCCCTTAAGGGGGACCTCACGGGCCTGGTCGCAGTCGCGACGGCTGCACCACCAGTAGTTCCGCCCATGGGTATTACAACTCTCCTATTATCAGGGGTCAAGTCCTAAAAATAAAAGTGTGGGAACATAATAATAAAAAACACACACACACACACACACACATATATATACATACACACACACACATACACTGTATTTATATGTATATAATCTAAACACTTTGGTTAATGAAATCAAATTAAAACCAATGAAAGGTTGAATGGTTGCCTTTGGGCCTGAGACTCCTCCTCTGTCACAGAGACTCACCCACTTAAAGTGCAATAATCCTATTTCTGGTGAGGGGACATAATAACCCCAGAGCAAGCCACACAGAAATGTAAGCACCATGTGTTCCAGTGCGGGGTGATCACACAGCAGGACCGCTGACAGGCTTAGATTTAGTGTATTGTAGGAAGTGCTACTGCTCATTACTAGAGGATCTCCCTATCCTAACCAGACTGTGCTCCAGCTCCTCCCATCACCAGCAGCAGTTTATTGAAGCGTTTCTGTTCTCTGTCCAGAGGGAACTTAGTTCCTCCTGCAAAAATAGTGCAGGAACTCAGTTCCCATGCGTTCCCGCTCAACTTGACCCCTGCCTGCTATCATCTCAGGCTTAGTTAACACACATTCCTATGTCAACAAACAAAGTACATCTCCCGCAAACTGAAGTCCTCCATAAATCGTTTGGCAGATTATAGTTCTGAACTCTCCAAAAGCAAACATAAAACTTTCCCAAGGAGACCTACACGTACCTACCAAAGCTGGGACTTTCTCGCAAACAGAAGCAATGGGTTGATAATGTACAAGTAATTTATTTCTGTTAACACAGTTTCGCCCTGAAGGTGATGGCGGTAACAAGAAATTGTTAGTTCACATTATGTTTAGTTTGCTCTGTTTTTTTAACTTGCCTTGCACAACTGGTTATATGTAATCTCACTCCCTAGTGTCTATGTTACTTAGATTTTATTGTTGTGCAGCAGAGGAAACTATGAGCTACCGGAGTTGCTGGCAGCTAAAAGTAATTTACGGCTCCATTTTAGTACCTTGTTTCCATAGAATTATTTAGTGCATTGCGTGCAGGTGTAAGTTAACGTTGTGTTAACTATTCCACCTGATGCCGAATTTCTTCAAAATAGGTTACTATGGTAACCTGACCTTAAACTACACTCTATGGCATATACGGCGCAGCGCATATATTTTACACGTCGCTCGCTGTTAAAATAAAAGCAAACACCTAATGCATGCGCAATATCTACCTCACCACACCCCCCCACCACAATAACTAATGGATTAACCCCTAATCCACCAACCCCCATATTGCAAAGTATCTATTAAAGTTATTAACATCTAAACCGCCAACCCCCCACATCGCAACAATAAAATGTATTAACCCCTAATCCGCCATCCCCCACAATGAAAAAAACTAATCACTAAACCCCCTAAACCTAACACCCCCTAAATTAACCCCATTACATGAATTAAATACTAAAATTACAATTAAAATAAAAATCCTAACATTAAATTAAAAAAATAAAATCTAAGATTAAAATTACAATAATTAAATCTAAAATTACAGAAAAAAAAAACTAAATTATCAAAAAATATATATTTTTTTAAACCTAATCTAAATACCCCTATAAAAATATTAGCCCCCCCCAAATAAATACACCCATTAATCTAAGACTAAACTACCAATAGCCCTTAAAAGGGCCCTTTGTAGGGCATTGCCCTAAAGCGATTAGCTCTTTTACTTAAAAATACTAATCAGCCAATAGGATTTCAGTAGCTCTCATCCCCCATTGGCTGATTTGAATTTTTCAACCAATAGGAATGCAACGGTACCCCAATATAAAAATGGTACCTTGCATTCAAGTTTCAGTGTGCGGCAACGATCGTACGAAGAGGATCCTCAACGCTGGATGGCTCCGCGGTTGCTGGTTCTGGAAGAGGAAAGGACAAACTTCTTCACCGGACTTCAGGAACGACGAGTACCTATTTGGTGTTAGATTTAAGTTTTATATATATGTTTTTTATTTTTTGGGGGCATTTTTTTTTTATTTTTTGGGGGCATTTTTTTTTTTTAGATTAGGACTTTGTTATTTTAATGGGCTGCAAAAGAGTTTTTTTAAGGCAATGCCCATACAAATGCCTCTTTAAGGGCGATGGGTAGCTTAGTTTTTTTGTGTTAGGTTTTTTTATTTTGGGGTGTTTACTGTTCGGAGTTAATATGTATTTTTATTTTTTTTCCCAAGACTTTGCACAATACATTATCAGTGTATACAAAACACGCTACAGAGAGTGTTAGATTGGCACAAAAAGGGAGAACAAAGCGTGGGTGACAGACTCGCACATACTCAAAGCCCCTTTAGTACACGCATTATGCTGGGTACCAAATGACCTTAGACCACCCCAATGTCAACACCTGGATATCCAAACAAATTTTCAGGAATTGGGGTAACATAAATCGCTACCACACCACATATCTCAACCAGCAGGTCTCCCTTGTTCCCAATAACATTGAATGTTGAGATGATAGGCGGATTAGATTTAGGAGACTCACAGAATGGGACTACAGAGTCCCACTTTTTAACTTTACTGAAGCAGGAAAACTTTTAGAAAGAGACAAATTAACAAACGTAGCAGAAGGTAGATTCACTAATTGGCTGAAATATGCATAATTACACCATTACATACATTCCCATTCAAAAACGACCTCATAAGACAACTCACACCCTTTGAACACCTATGTTACACAAAGGAACAACAATACAAAGTACATTGTCCACGTCCCGCAAACTCCTCTTAAATAATCTCAGAAACATCCTCCCATCATATGCCACTAAATGGAACCTAGACCTAGCAGAACAAAAAGACACAGGATAATATCTTTAGGTCGGTTAAAAAGTAGTCATCTCCAAAAATTTTAGAATTAAATGACAAAATCCTCCTCTGGTGGTATTTAACTCTGTTGAGACTAAACACTATATACCCGAACACTTCTCAGAAATGTTGGCAAGGATGCGGGGGAATGCGGTAGCTTACTGCATATGATAGAGCTTCATAGATAGAGCAGATATAGAACTTCATTTCAAACAGATTATCTCAGAAGACTTTTCATTAACACCTAACATTGCCTTATTAAATGACTTACCTAAAAATCACATGCAGCCTAAAACTACTTACTTTATAAATAGGCCTCAATAGTGCGAGGCTACTAATAGCTCGCCACTGGAAGACGCCTACAACCCCCACCAAAACCATGTTGACATAAGAGGTAGATGAACAATTCTCTCTGGAAAAATATGGTTACCTCCATCGCAATACATTTTTCTACCTTCTCTATAATAATCCTATAGACACCATCTAATCAGACACACAGTTGGACAGTATACTTCTGACAGACAGTATGCGTGTGTAAGAATTACTACTACCAACTGTGGTTATACCACCAAGTAAGACAGCTCCAACCTGAGACAGCTGATTAATGAGTGAGCAACTACTTTGAAAAGTTTATTATTGATGTTAATGTTTCACTTTAATTGTTACATATCCTGTTCAGATTTACTTCTGTTATATTGTATTCACGTCACAGGATTGAAAAGAGGACTTTCCTTCTTCAATGAATGCATTCAAAATCATACTGCTTATAATTCATTATTTGTCACAAGTGTATTCAAGTTTCATTGTATTTCTTGTATCTTTTGGAAACGCCCTTAAAAACAAAAACACACTTTTAATGTCCCGATCTAATATAAACAGAGGGAGATTGTTCATGAGATATAATTGTGGGAAAAGAATATAGTTTTAATGATAATTACTTTAACCGATAGTGAAATAGGAAAAAAAACAAAAACTCCATCTTTGCAATTTGGAAATTTTCTTTGAGAAGAAGGGCGTATAGTTGAGTTTATACTGTTAGGGTCTTTATGTAAATTAATTCCCAAATATCTAAAAATTTCTACTTCTTTAAAGTCATGCTGGGAGTAGCTGTCTTTATTTTTGTGGATCCACACCACTTCGTTTTTCTCTGCATTGACCTTATAACCAGAAAATAAAGCTGAAAAAAAGCTGCTGGCATATTTTTTTTTTAGTATTTTTAAAGTATAATAATAATAATAATAATAATAATAATAATAAATCATCCATGTACAATGATAGTACAAAATGTCTGACTTATCAAACTAACTCCCTGTAATTCTTGTATAAGTAGAATTGCTAAAGGTTCTATAGCAATGTTGAAGAGGAGAGGAGAAAGCGGACAACCCTGTCTTGTTCCTTTACTTAATCTGAAAAAAAATAAAAAACATAAAGGTGTACAGCTACCGTTGACTAGAAGATATGGAAAGTTGTAAATAGTTTTGATAAAAGCCAATAGGTCACCTGAAAAACCGAACTTGGATAAAGAGAAATACAAGTGATCCCAAAATGATTTAATCAAAAAAGGTTCTCTCAGCGTCAATTAAAACCATAGCAAAATCTTGCTTGGATGTTATTTTATTCTGATGTAGTTTAATCCAGAAATATTCTAATATCACGTATGTCCCGCAAATATTTTTTATTGAAGATTTTCCAGTCATAAAACCAGATTGATTGATCTTGATGTATAACTATTTTAGCAGAGTTCTGAGTCTATTAGCTAGAATCAAAGGGAGTAATTTATAGTCGGTATTTAATAAAGAAATAGGTCTATATGACCCAGGATCTGAAGGATTCTTATCTTTCTTTAAAATTAAAGTTATAATTGACGCTGAGAAATATTTTGACTTTGCTAGTTTAACATAGTAATCATTAAATAAACTAGTCAGAACACTAGCTATCTCTATTTTAAGTATCATATAGAACTCTACAGGGAGTTGATCGGGCCCAGGGGCTTTGCAAGTTTAGAGGCATTTATCGCTTCTGAGAATTCATCTAACGTAATTGGGGTATTTATTGCATCAAGTTGAGATATAGACACTTTAGGGGTGTTAACCTTGCTCCAGAAAATATTTTTATTATCTTCATAAATTTCTCTTGCCGCATAGATACTCTGGTAATAAAAAAGGACCCTGTCCTGTCGGACAATCTTATATTTGTCCCAGTATTTTCTAATTGGTATATCAATGTATTTCCTGTAGGCATTTTTAACCTTGTTCAAGAGTTGTAGTTCACATGCTCTAATTTTTTTTTTTTTAGCTTTTATCATATAGGCTTTAATCTCACCTCTAAAAAAGGCTTTCGCAGCCTCCCAAAAGATTTCTGGTTTATTAAGATACAAACAATTATCTCTATACTCCCCCTCCACTTATGTTGTAACCAGTTTTGAAATGGTGTGTTAATTAAAGGGACAGTTTACTCAACAATTTTCTCCCCTTTCATTTGTTCCCAATGCTCCACTTTACCCGCTGGAGGAGTGTATTAAATTGTTTACAAGTATTTCCGTTAAACTTATATTGGCATTTGAATGTTTATTTAGCCTGTGGTATCCCCACCCATCCTGAAAGTTTTTGGCCACAAGGCCCAGCTGTATTAACACAGCCAGTAGAAGAAATTACACTCCCAGTGGGTTATAGAAGAGATAAGGTAATAAAATGTTAATTTTCCATTGTTCTCTCCAAGTATTGGTGATTGGTTTATGGACAGATATAAGATAAAGAAGCAGGTATATGTACACAATGTGATAAAGTATTGAGATCTGATTATACCTACAAGCTCAACCCATTTTATTAGGTTGTGGCTTCAAAAAACAAAAATCGGCTAATGCCTACACACAAATAAGCAAATCTCATACATTTTATACTCTGCAGCTGGTAGAAAAGTAATTGCAAACACATTAAAGGTAAAAACAATTTTATAGAATACTGTCCCTTTAAATGTTTAGGGAATTTTTTTTTGCTGCGGCATCCATTTGTGAAGGTCTAGCTAAAAACTCTGCGACTATAGCATGGTCAGAGATGACAATATATCTGTGCCCTACTTTCTAGTTTAAGTAGGGAATTAGATACTAGGAAAAAAAAATAAAAATATCAATCTATGAAAAAGATCTATGCGATCTAGACTCGCATGCATATAATTTAATGTCTGGGTGTTGAATGCGCCATATATCATGCACTTTAAGATTGACAGATTTGTAAGAATTTGTTTTACTTTTGAGGTGAGCAGGAAATCCTCCCAGTGGAAAGTCTATCGAGAGATAGTAAAGGGGTCAGATTGAAATCGCTAAAATTAAATTCTGCGTATTCGGAGAGCTTAGACAAAGTTATGTTCCAAAACTCATAAGCTGTACTATTGGGTCCATAAATATTACAGAATACATAGTTTACCCGCACTCTCTCAATACTCAGAATTATCCATCTGTCATGTGGGTCAATTTAAGTGTACAGAATATTGTAGCTAAGGTTTTTATTAAAAATGCGACTCCTTTTTTCCTCCTGGAACAAGCGGATGCAATAACCTCTCCTACCCATTTACTTTTAAGTTTAACAGCTTCTTCCGTTTTAAAAATGTGTCTCCTGTAATAAAACTAAATCCAGATTATACTTAGCTGTTTATTAATTTTTCTTTTAATGGGGTAGGTTATGCCACCTACATTACACGAGCGCCATCTAATTGGATCCTTCATTTCCTAATTTAAAGTGAAAGTACATTTTGAGCCTCAACATTAATGCCATCCATTAATGTTTATTTGATAAATTATTATTTTTTTCAAACCATTAGTCTTTAGTTGATATTTATATCCTAAATTGCAGTACTTCCGCCGCCCACCCGATCATTTCCTGCTTTCTCTCATTTACACGTAAGACTGGTCCCACCCGATCTTACATGTACATTCTCGTGAGACCTAGTCTATTGCGCATGCAAAAAAAACATTGCTGCTGTGATACATATTGAAAGCATGAATCAGATTCATTCTTGTGTATCGTAGCACCAACTGTTTGATCTTTCCCTCTTCCGCCAAAGTTAGAAGAGTGCAACTATCCTCAAATTCTTCAAGACAGAATGCGCATGCGTGTCTCATGAACGCGCATATATTGCAACCGAAAATAACGAGACACACATGCGTATACAGCATAGTGGGCGTAATTCTAGTCTGTTGGGACGCCAGTGGGGGACCAATCAAAATGTTTTAAAGGGTATTAGTCATTTAAAAATAAAAATAAAAAATTAATAGCCAGGCAGAGTAACGGCGAAAGAACCAAGCATTTAAAAAAAAAAAAAAAAAAAAAATATGATATGGACTTAAACTCACACAAATTTTTGATTTAGTTTACAAAGCTGCATAGGGGTGGGTGGGAATACCCAGAGAGAGAACATAACACAGAAATAAAAATTAAAAATGACATAACCCATATCCTTATTATGGCACAGATGGGTTGCATATATTGCAACTGTTCAAATAGAATTTTTAGATTACTGAACATTTTTCTTTTTGCAGAACTCCTTGGCTTCTGCAGGATTATTAAAGTGAAGGTAAACTAAACTGGTGTGCAATAAATCAATCAATATATCAAGCCAAATAAATATTATGTTCATTCATCAATATTTCTATATATCAATATTACCTTAGATATTTGATATATTTCGCATCGATTCTGCCGTATTAAAATCAACCCGTAATATTTTTTATTTTTTTTCCAAACAACGGTCACGTTGTCTAAACATCCAATTGATTCTGTGGCCGTTAGGCGGCCGTCAATTGACGTAATCAGTGGATGGTTCATTCTGCACATGCCTAAGATCTTTTAGTTCATACTAGCAAAGCGAGCGCGTCCACGTTGACCGATGACCGGGATTAACGCATGCGCAAAGGTGAGAGTGAAGTCAGGATGCACATGCGCCGCTCTATACGTCACTGTCTAACAAAGCCGGGAATGGTGAGTGGGAGGAGAATCGCAAGGCAACGAGCATAAAAATAATGTAAAAAATAAATTTATTGAAAAAAAAAAAAATGAAAAAACAAAACAAAAAAATAAATGAAAAAACTTAGCGACTGGGTTTAAGACAGTAAAAGGATTCTAAATATCATTCTTTAATGCCCAAACTTTACCTTCACTTTAAGAGTAATCGTGCCATCTTGCTGTTCTATTAACAGTTTAGCAGGATAGAGAAGTCTAGCCTTGTGCCCTGCACTAATCAACTTTGTACAATACGGAGATAGTTCTTTTCTTTTAGCGAATGTTTCACTAGAATAGTCCTGGAATATTAGTATTAAACTGTCCTATATAGAGATTATGCATAAGAAACAAAAAACATAATTTATGCTTACCTGATAAATTCCTTTCTTCTGTAGTGTGATCAGTCCACGGGTCATCATTACTTCTGGGATATTACTCCTCCCCAACAGGAAGTGCAAGAGGATTCACCCAGCAGAGTTGCATATAGCCCCTCCCCTCTACGTCACCCCCAGTCATTCGACCAAGGACCAACGAGAAAGGAGGAACCAAGGGTGTAGTGGTGACTGGAGTATAATTTAAAAATAATTACCTGCCTTAAAAACAGGGCGGGCCGTGGACTGATCACACTACAGAAGAAAGGAATTTATCAGGTAAGCATAAATTATGTTTTCTTCTGTTAAGTGTGATCAGTCCACGGGTCATCATTACTTCTGGGATACCAATACCAAAGCAAAAGTACACGGATGACGGGAGGGATAGGCAGGCTCTTTTATACAGAAGGAACCACTGCCTGAAGAACCTTTCTCCCAAAAATAGCCTCCGAGGAAGCAAATGTGTCAAATTTGTAAAATTTGGAAAAAGTATGAAGCGAAGACCAAGTTGCAGCCTTGCAAATCTGTTCAACAGAGGCCTCATTCTTGAAGGCCCAAGTGGAAGCCACAGCTCTAGTAGAATGAGCTGTAATTCTTTCAGGAGGCTGCTGTCCAGCAGTCTCATAAGCTAAACGTATTATACTACGAAGCCAAAAGGAAAGAGAGGTTGCCGAAGCCTTTTGACCTCTCCTCTGACCAGAGTACACGACAAACAGAGAAGACGTTTGTCGAAATTCCTTAGTTGCCTGCAAGTAAAATTTTAGGGCACGAACTACGTCCAGATTGTGTAGTAAGCGTTCCTTCTTCGAAGAAGGATTTGGACACAAAGAAGGAACAACAATCTCTTGATTGATATTCCTGTTAGTGACTACCTTGGGTAAGAACCCAGGTTTAGTACGCAGAACTACCTTATCCGAATGAAAAATCAAATAAGGAGAATCACAATGTAAGGCTGATAACTCAGAGACTCTTCGAGCCGAGGAAATAGCCATTAAAAATAGAACTTTCCAAGATAACAACTTTATATCAATGGAATGGAGGGGTTCAAACGGAACGCCCTGTAAAACGTTTAGAACAAGATTTAAACTCCATGGTGGAGCAACAGTCTTAAACATAGGCTTAATCCTCGCTAAAGCCTGACAAAAAGCCTGAACGTCTGGCACTTCTGACAGACGTTTGTGTAACAGAATAGACAGAGCTGAGATCTGTCCCTTTAATGAACTAGCAGATAAACCCTTTCCTAAACCTTCTTGTAGAAAAGACAATATCCTAGGAATCCTAACCTTACTCCAAGAGTAACCTTTGGATTCACACCAATATAGGTATTTACGCCATATTTTATGGTAAATCTTTCTGGTAACAGGCTTCCTAGCCTGTATTAAGGTGTCAATAACTGACTCAGAAAACCCACGTCTTGATAAAATCAAACGTTCAATTTCCAAGCAGTCAGCTTCAGAGAAGTTAGATTTTGATGTTTGAAAGGACCCTGTATCAGGAGGTCCTGTTTCAGAGGTAGAGACCAAGGTGGACAGGATGACATGTCCACCAGGTCTGCATACCAAGTCCTGCGTGGCCATGCAGGTGCTATCAGAATCACTGATGCTCTCTCCTGTTTGATTCTGGCAATCAATCGAGGAAGTATCGGGAAGGGTGGAAACACATAAGCCATCCTGAAGTCCCAAGGTGCTGTCAGGGCATCTATTAGGACTGCTCCTGGATCCCTGGATCTGGACCCGTAACGAGGAAGCTTGGCGTTCTGTCGAGACGCCATGAGATCTATCTCTGGTTTGCCCCAACGTCGAAGTATTTGGGCAAAGACCTCCGGATGAAGTTCCCCCTCCCCCGGATGAAAAGTCTGACGACTTAAGAAATCCGCCTCCCAGTTCTCCACTCCCGGGATGTGGATTGCTGACAGGTGGCAAGAGTGAGACTCTGCCCAGCGAATTATCTTTGATACTTCCATCATTGCTAGGGAGCTTCTTGTCCCTCCCTGATGGTTGATGTAAGCTACAGTCGTGATGTTGTCCGACTGAAACCTGATGAACCCCCGAGTTGACAACTGGGGCCAAGCCAGGAGGGCATTGAGAACTGCTCTCAATTCCAGAATGTTTATTGGCAGGAGACTCTCCTCCTGACTCCATTGTCCCTGAGCCTTCAGAGACTTCCAGACGGCACCCCAACCTAGAAGGCTGGCGTCCGTTGTTACAATTGTCCAGTCTGGTCTGCTGAATGGCATCCCCCTGGACAGATGTGGCCGAGAAAGCCACCATAGAAGAGAATTTCTGGTCTCTTGATCCAGATTCAGAGAAGGGGACAAGTCTGAGTAATCCCCATTCCACTGACTTAGCATGCACAATTGCAGTGGTCTGAGGTGTAAGCGAGCAAATGGCACTATGTCCATTGCCGCTACCATTAAGCCGATTACCTCCATGCATTGAGCCACCGATGGGTGTTGAATGGAATGAAGGGTGCGGCAAGCACTTTGAAGTCTTGTTAACCTGTCCTCTGTCAGGTAAATCTTCATTTCTACAGAATCTATAAGAGTCCCCAGGAAGGGAACTCTTGTGAGTGGAACGAGTGAACTTTTCTTTTCGTTCACCTTCCATCCATGTGACCTTAGAAATGCCAGTACTAACTCTGTATGAGACTTGGCAGTTTGAAAGCTTGAAGCTTGAATCAGAATGTCGTCTAGGTAAGGAGCTACCGAAATTCCCCGCGGTCTTAGTACCGCCAGAAGAGCACCTAGAACCTTTGTGAAGATTCTTGGAGCTGTAGCCAATCCGAAAGGAAGAGCTACAAACTGGTAATGCCTGTCTAGAAAGGCAAATCTTAGATACCGGTAATGATCTTTGTGAATCGGTATGTGAAGGTAAGCGTCCTTTAAGTCCACTGTGGTCATGTACTGACCTTCTTGGATCATGGGTAAAATTGTCCGGATAGTCTCCATTTTGAATGATGGAACTCTTAGGAATTTGTTTAGGATCTTTAAATCCAGGATTGGTCTGAAAGTTCCCTCTTTTTTGGGAACCACAAACAGATTTGAGTAAAACCCTTGTCCCTGTTCCGACCGTGGAACTGGATGGATTACTCCCATTAACAATAGTTCTTGTATGCAGCGTAGAAACGCTTCTTTCTTTGTTTGGTTTGTCGACAATCTTGACAGATGAAATCTCTCTCTTGGAGGAGAGTGTTTGAAGTCCAGAAGGTATCCCTGAGATATTATCTCTAGCGCCCAGGGATCCTGGACATCTCTTGCCCAAGCCTGGGCGAAGAGAGAAAGTCTGCCCCCCACTAGATCCGATCCCGGATCGGGGGCCCTCAATTCATGCTGTTTTAGTGGCAGCTGCAGGCTTCCTGGCCTGCTTGCCCTTGTTCCAGGACTGGTTAGGTCTCCAGCCTTGTCTGTAGCGAGCACCAGATCCTTCTTGTTTTGGAGTAGTGGAAGTTGATGCTGCTCCTGCTTTGAAATTCCGAAAGGAACGAAAATGAGACTGTCTAGCCTTAGGTTTGGCTTTGTCTTGAGGTAGGGCGTGGCCCTTACCTCCTGTAATGTCAGCGATAATTTCTTTCAAACCAGGCCCAAATAAGGTCTGTCCCTTGAAAGGTATATTAAGTAATTTAGACTTAGAAGTTACATCAGCTGACCAGGATTTTAGCCACAGTGCTCTGCGCGCCTGAATGGCGAATCCGGAATTCTTAGCCGTAAGTTTAATTAAATGTACTACGGCTTCCGAAATGAATGAATTAGATAGCTTAAGTACTCTAAGCCTGTCTGAAATGTCGTCCAGCGTAGCTGAACTAAGATTCTCTTCTAGAGACTCAATCCAGAATGCCGCTGCAGCCGTAATCGGCGCAATGCATGCAAGGGGTTGCAATATAAAACCTTGTTGAACAAACATTTTCTTAAGGTAACCCTCTAATTTTTTATCCATTGGATCTGAAAAGGCACAGCTATCCTCTACCGGGATAGTGGTACGTTTAGCTAAAGTAGAAACTGCTCCCTCCACCTTAGGGACCGTTTGCCATAAATCCCGTGTGGTGGTGTCTATTGGAAACATCTTTCTAAATATCGGAGGGGGTGAGAACGGCACACCGGGTCTATCCCACTCCTTAGTATTAATTTCAGTTAGTCTCTTAGGTATAGGAAAAACGTCAGTACTTGTTGGTACAGCAAAATATTTATCCAACCTACACATTTTCTCTGGTATTGCAACTGTGTTACAATCATTCAGGGCCGCTAACACCTCCCCTAGTAAAACACAGAGGTTTTCCAGCTTAAATTTAAAATTTGAGATATCTGAATCCAATCTGTTTGGATCAGAACCGTCAGCCGCAGAATGAAGCTCTCCGTCCTCATGTTGTGCAAGTTGCGACGCAGTATCTGACATGGCCCTAACATTATCAGCGCACTCTGTTCTCACCCCAGAGTGATCACGCTTGCCCCTTAGTTCTGGTAATTTAGCCAAAACCTCAGTCATAACAGTAGCCATATCTTGTAATGTTATTTGTAATGGCCGCCCAGATGTACTTGGCGTCGCCATATCGCGCACGTCCCGAGCGGGAGATGCAGGTACTGTCACGTGAGGCGAGTTAGTCAGCATAACTCTCCCCTCGTTGTTTGGTGAAATTTGTTCAATTTGTACAGATTGACTTTTATTTAATGTAGCATCAATACAGTTAGTACATAAATTTCTATTGGGCTCCACCTTGGCGTTAGTACAAATAGTACAGGTCTCATCTTCTGAATCAGACATGTTTAACAAACTAGCAAATAAACTTGCAATTTGGAAATACTATACAAGTAAAATACAATGAAAAAAACGAACTGTGCTTAAGAAGCACTGAATATATATAACAGATGAAATCAATAAGCTTTGTAAAACAAAACGCAATTTAGCAAAGGCTTGTACCCAGTAGCAAGGAATAACTAACCCTGAGGCATAAAAAAGTTAAAGAATAAACGTTTTTTATCACAGTCAACTACAATCTCACAGCTCTGTTAGATTACTTCCCTCAAATTAGCTTTGAAGATCCCTGGGTTCTGTAGAGATAAACCGGAACATGCAGGAAAAACAATGAGCTTGTGACTGAAATTTTTGATGCGTAGTAAAAGCGCCAAAAAGGTCCCACCCCATCACACACAACAGTGAGAGAGATCAAAAACTGTCATAATTAGATCCAGCAACTGCCAAGTGGAAAAATAGTGCCCAAACATTTTATTCACCCAGTACCTCAGAAAATGAAAACGATTTTACATTCCAGCAAAAACGTTTAACATAAATTAAGAGTTATTAAAAAGCCTGTTGCATTGCAATTAGGCTAAAGTCTTATATACATATTGTAATTCCAGTGAAGTACCATTCCCCAGAATACTAAAATGTAAAATATACATACATGATATTATGTCGGTATGGCAGGATTTTCTCATCAATTCCATTGTTAGAAAATAAAAACTGCTACATACCTCTTTGCAGAATAAACTGCCCGCTGTCCCCTGATCTGAAGTTTACCTCTCCTCAGATGGCCGAGAAACAGCAATATGATCTTAACAACTCCGGCTAAAATCATAGTAAAAACTCTGGTAGATTCTTCTTCAAACTCTACCAGAGAAGGAATAACACACTCCGGTGCTATTAAAAAAATAACAAACTTTTGATTGAAGAAATAAACTAAATAAAATCACCATAGTCCTCTCATACATCCTATCTAGTCGTTGGGTGCAAGAGAATGACTGGGGGTGACGTAGAGGGGAGGGGCTATATGCAACTCTGCTGGGTGAATCCTCTTGCACTTCCTGTTGGGGAGGAGTAATATCCCAGAAGTAATGATGACCCGTGGACTGATCACACTTAACAGAAGAAAGGAGGCTCTCCAATAATGCAAACATTTTTTATTCTAATCAAAATGTCCAGGACCGGATCAAAAGACATTTAGGGGCCAATGCCCCTTAATCATGTGACAAAATTACATACACAACACACCTCCGGTTAGCAGTGACGTGCAGTGAGCTCAAAGGCTAGTGAGGCAGTGGCTATGATAGACCCGAGAAGCACATACAGTATTTAAATGTATGATTAAATTAGCCGGTTACACAATGACGATTAGAATAGTATCCAATATCTTGTATTTAAGCCTCTGCAGACAGTCCCCTTATCTCAGGGCTATTTATTTATTTTGTATTGACTTTCATTTTAGCCAGTTAGTGCTGTGTCCTGCACAACTCCACGGAGAGAGCACAATGTTACCTATATGAAACATAAATTATCAGTCTCTTCTTGTGAAAAAGCTAATAAAAAAGCATGTGATAAGAGGCTGTCTGTAGTGGCTCAAACAGTCAGAAATTTAGAGATTAAACGGTTATAAAGTACAGGTAGCCCTCAGTTTACGCCGGGGTTAGGTTCCAGAAGAAATGGTTGTAAATCGAAACCGTTGTAAATTAATCCCAGTTTATAATGTAAGTCAATGGGAAGTGAGGGAGTTAGGTTCCAGGCCCTTCTCAAAATTGGCATAAGTAACACCTAATACATTATTTTTAAAGCTTTGAAATTAAGACTTTAAATGCTAAACAGCATTATAAACATAATAAAATAATCACACAACAGAGAATATATAATTAAACTACGTTAAATGAACAAAAACATTTGCTAAACAGCATTATAAACCTAATAAAATAATCACACAACACAGACTTTACTTGCATTTTTCTGCAAAGCTCTTGCTATGCATTCCAATCTGGACTGATTTATAGACAGGAGGATCTTGTTCCTTTGCAAGCTGCTCGATAGCTCAGGTCTGGTTAAACTGATTAATTTCAGCTTGCATACCTTTGCTGCAACATAAGCGGACAGCTCCACCTACTGGCTATTTTAATCAATGCACTGCTTCTCAATGCTTTTCAATAGCAGTCACATGACTGGAAAAAAAAAAGTTGTTATTCTGAAACTGTGCAAATTGAACTGTTGTAAACCGAGGGCCACCTGTATATTAATATAACAATGTTAATTGTGCAAAGCTGGGGAATGGATAATAAAAGGTGTTATCTATCTTTTTAAAAAAATAGCGATTTTGGTGTACACTGAATTCTGACCCAGGCAGGATAAAATACTTGCAAGCACACAAACAAGCCTTCCAAACAATATAACCACATGTTAAAACCATAAACACCCTAATGCAAATAATGCATAAAAAATGCAGGGGGATGACTGGCAATTTTGGAACCAGGGGGCAAGTACAATTCAGTGGCCCAATATGAAATTCTATATCCAATAGTTAAAATACAGGGAAGCAAAGCACCTAAGAAATGATAGAAATAAGGCTATAAAAACAGAATTTAATGAATAAAAAACAAATATATATTTTTACTAACATCAATGTATACTGCTGACATCATGTACATTTCCAGAATACTACCGACATCCTTGTACAGCCCCTTACAAAACCATTAATCAGGGCCCCCCACACATAGAAACACTCACAAACAGATTCACATGCACACAGAAACACACTGAGACATACAGAGGCACCAACACAGACACACAGTGACACACATAAAATGGACACAGAAATATACACTCAGATATACAAGAAGACACACACAGCACACAAGCATCAGATACTATATACACATAGGAACCAACATACACAAAACCAGGCACCAAGTGCACACAGTCACCCAAAAAGCACAGACAAGAAGCCACATACAGACACACAGACACATACAGAATCACACACAGAAATATACACTCAGATATACAAGAAGACTCACACAGATACACACCAACAGGCACAGCACGCAAGCACCATCAGATACTAGGGATGCACCGAAATATCGGTCGCAGAAAGTTTAGGCTGAAAATGGCATTTTTGGCTATTTTGTTTTTTTTTTACGGTTATTTTTGGTAAAATTGTGTAGCATATTTCAAATTTGATGCTAGCCTAGAGCTGCTGTTTAAGTTTATTACTTGACTTACTGTTCTGCATATAACATAATTTATGTAAGAACTTACCTGATAAATTAATTTCTTTCATATTAGCAAGAGTCCATGAGCTAGTGACGTATGGGATATACATTCCTACCAGGAGGGGCAAAGTTTCCCAAACCTCAAAATGCCTATAAATACACCCCTCACCACACCCACAAATCAGTTTAACGTATAGCCAAGAAGTGGGGTGATAAGAAAAAAGTGCGAAAGCATAAAAAATAAGGAATTGGAATAATTGTGCTTTATACAAAAAAATCATAACCACCACAAAAAAGGGTGGGCCTCATGGACTCTTGCTAATATGAAAGAAATTAATTTATCAGGTAAGTTCTTACATAAATTATGTTTTCTTTCATGTAATTAGCAAGAGTCCATGAGCTAGTGACGTATGGGATAATGACTACCCAAGATGTGGATCTTCCACGCAAGAGTCACTAGAGAGGGAGGGATAAAATAAAGACAGCCAATTCCGCTGAAAAAAATCCACACCCAAAATAAAGTTTAAATCTTATAATGAAAAAAACTGAAATTATAAGCAGAAGAATCAAACTGAAACAGCTGCCTGAAGTACTTTTCTACCAAAAACTGCTTCAGAAGAAGAAAACACATCAAAATGGTAGAATTTAGTAAAAGTATGCAAAGAAGACCAAGTGGCTGCTTAGCAAATCTGATCAACTGAAGCTTCATTCCTATACGCCCAGGAAGTAGAAACTGACCTAGTAGAATGAGCTGTAATCCTTTGAGGCGGAGTTTTACCCGACTCGACATAGGCATGATAAAACAAAGATTTTAACCAAGATGCCAAAGAAATGGCAGAAGCCTTCTGACCTTTCCTAGAACCGGAAAAGATAACAAATAGACTAGAAGTCTTTCGGAAATCCTTAGTAGCTTCAACATAATATTTCAAAGCTCTAACTACATCCAAAGAATGCAACGACTTTTCCTTAGAATTCTTAGGATTAGGACACAATGAAGGAACCACAATTTCTCTACTAATGTTGTTAGAATTCACAACCTTAGGTAAAAATTTAAAAGAAGTTCGCAACACGCCTTATCCTGATGAAAAATCAGAAAAGGAGACTCACAAGAAAGAGCAGATAATTCAGAAACTCTTCTAGCAGAAGAGATGGCAAAAAGAAACAAAACTTTCCAAGAAAGTAATTTAATGTCCAGCGAATGCATAGGTTCAAACGGAGGAGCTTGAAGAGCCCCCAGAACCAAATTCAAACTCCAAGGAGGAGAAATTGACTTAATAACAGGTTTTATACGAGCCAAAGCTTGTACAAAACAATGAATATCAGGAAGACTAGCAATCTTTCTGTGAAAAAGAACAGAAAGAGCAGAGATTTGACCTTTCAAGGAACTTGCAGACAAACCTTATCCAAACCATCCTGAAGAAACTGTAAAATTCTAGGAATTCTAAAAGAATGCCAAGAAAAAATGATGAGAAAAACACCAAGAAATGTAAATCTTCCAGACTCGATAATATATCTTCCTAGATACATTTTTACGAGCCTGTAACATATTATTAATCACAGAGTCAGAGAAACCTCTATAACTGAGAATCAAGCGTTCAATCTCCATGCCTTCAAATTTAAGGATTTGAGAAACCTGATGGAAAAAAAGGACCTTGCGATAGAAGGTCTGGTCTTAACGGAAGAGTCCACGGTTGGCAAGTGGCCATCCGGACAAGATCCGCATACCAAAACCTGAGAGGCCATGCTGGAGCCACCAGCAGAATAAACGAACGCTCCTTTAGAATCTTGGAAAAAGAACTACAGGCGGAAAGATATAAGCAGGATGATACTTCCAAGGAAGTGACAATGCATCCACTGCTTCCGCCTGAGGATCCCAGGATCTGGACAGTTTAGATGAGAAGCCATCAGATCTATTTCTGGAAGTCCCCATATTTGAACAATCTGAAGAAATACCTCTGGGTGAAGAAACCATTCGCCCGGATGTGGCGTTTGGCGACTGAGATAATCCACTTCCCAATTGTCTATACCTGGGATATGAACCACAGAAATTAGACAGGAGCTGGATTCCGCCCATACAAGTATTCGAGAGACTTCTTTCATAGTCAGAGGACTGTGAGTTCCTCCTTGATGATTGACATATGCCACGGTTGTGACATTGTCCGTCTGGAAACAAATGAACGACTCTCTCTTTAGAAGAGGCCACGACTGAAGAGCTCTGAAAATTGCACGGAGTTCCAAAATGTCGATTGGTAATCTCACCTCCTGAGATTCCCAAACCCCTTGTGCTGTCAGAAACCCCCATACAGCTCCCCAACCTGTCAGACTTGCATCTGTTGAAATCACAGTCTAGGTTGGAAGAACAAAAGAAGCCCCCTGAACTAAACGATGGTGGTCTGTCCACCACGTCAGAGAGTGTCGAACAATCGGTTTTAAAGATATTAATTGAGATATCTTTGTATAGTCCCTGCACCACTGGTTCAGCATACAGAGCTGAAGAGGTCGCATGTGAAAACGAGCAAAGGGGATCACGTCCAATGCAGCAGTCATAAGACCTAAAATTTCCATGCATAAGGCTACCGAAGGGAAAGATTGAGACTGAAGGTTTCGACAAGCTGAAACCAATTTCAGACGCCTCTTGTCCGTCAGAGACAGAATCAAGGACACTGAATCTATCAGGAAACCTAAAAAGGTTACCCTTGTCTGAGGAATCAAACGAACTTTTTGATAAATTGATCCTCCAACCATGTTCTTGAAGAAACAACACTTATAAAAGACTGGAAAGGTTTTTTTCTAGTGAAAATGAGCAAAGGGAATTGAATCCAATGCTGTGGCCATAAGACCTAAAACTTCTATGCATATATAGCAACTGAAGGAAATAATAGAGACTAAAGGAACCGATAGACGGAACCCAATAAAATTATCCCTTGTCTGATAGAGACAAGGACAGTGACACAAACTATCTGGAAACCTAAAAAAGGTGACCCTTGTGTGAGGAATCAAGAGCTTTTGAAAAAAAGATCCTCTAACTATGTCCTGAAGAGCAAGTAAATCATATGAGATTCCGCATCCTCAGAAAATAATCTGAATGAAAACAGAAAAATGAAAATATGCATTTATTGTATCTAATGAAAACAAATAATGCTATCAATGACCATAAAAAGGCAAAATAGTTTGAATAAAACTCCAAAACCCGGTTCTTCAAAAGGAACTGGAAGAAATACCCCAGAAGATTCCAGGTCTGAGCAGCGCTTGAACCCCATGGGTGCCCAGCCATGCTTCAACAGTACCCAAAATATATAGGACAGAAACACAGGTAAAGAAAGTGTTAGCCTTACTGGAATAAAATCAAAGAAATTTGGACAAAATAAATTTCAAAGAAGCCTTAACCTGCCCCTTATCAGCCAAGCTGGAATACGGCACGTATATCGCAATATTAGGGAGCTGATTTCGAACTCCAATTATAGACATGTTACTTGGGAAAGAACTCAGGAATTTATTCCTTAATAAGAACAACCAAACTAGTATAAGCTTAAAGTTTTAGTCTTAGAACTCAATCTTGAAGCCCAGAGTAACAGTTAAGAATTGAATCCAATTATAAAACAAATAATTGATTATCTTAGAACAAAAGAAATATGGATTTTTTTTTTTTTTTAAAAATCACAAAATTCTTCTAGCTAAAAAAGCTAAAGACATAGATTAACCCTCATTTGCGAAAATATTCAATAAAATGAAGACACAAATGAAATTTTTAGCATGATAGTCCAGTTTAAAGGACCAGCCAATACAGTGGACTTGCATAATCAATAAATGCAAAACAACAAGACAAATGCAACAGCACCTAGTCTAGTAAATGTTGTCCCTTTAACAATGCTAAAATAAATCATAATCTGATACTTGATCTTAAAGTAAACAGAGAAAATGAAGCAATTGCAATATCCAAATAAATCACAGGACCAAGAAAAGTACCTGAAACTAAATAATTTTCCATAAATAAGATACAACTATCTAAAGGAAAATAAATACTATTTTGCTATAGAAACAATAGCATAATTAGTAGAATTAGAGATAGCCCCAATAAATTGGAGAACCCTCCAAATTGAGTTTAACTGCTGGCAAAGAATATAGTTTAAAACCTTTGAAGAGGAAATAAAAGAAAATTCTCAGCCTATTCCATTCCCTAGTATGGGGAATTGGAAAGAAAAACCTCTGAAAACACAGAAGAAATAAATAGGCAGAAATAATGTCAGCTAGTCTTAAAGAACTAGTTACCTTAATATCCAAAATAATCAACACCTTTTCAACAAAGAACAAATGTACTTTAATAGTGGAAAAATAATAAAAAAGTAGATTTGTTAGTGTCAATATCTGATGAAGAAAATTTCTGAAAAAGAAAAAAACATCATCAGAGAAGGAAAAATCAGTATGTTGTTGGTCATTTGAAACTTCAATAATTAAAAAGAAGTGAAAAAAGACCTAAAAATTTTATTAGAAGGCATGAAGTCAGACAAAGCCTTTAAAATAGAATCAGAAATTTTTTTCTTATAAATCTTCTAAATATTTCTTGTAAGAAAGGAAATATATAAAGCATAAATACTAATGGATTCCGCATGTAAAAGTATAACATAATAACTTATTACAAACCATAGCTAAAGATAAACATTTATAACATTTAAAATAAATGAACTTAGCTTTGGTAGAACTGAAACTCAGTTAAGCGTTTTTCCAGAAGTGGCTTCTGATTCAGAGTCAATCTGAGACATCTTGCAATATGTAATAGAAAAAACAACATATAAAGCAAAATTAATCAAATTCCTTAAATGACAGTTTCAGGAATGGGAAAAAAAATGCCAATGAACAAGCTTCTAGCAACCAGAAGCAATAAATAATGAGACTTAAATATTGTGGAGACAACAATGACGCTCAAATTTTTTTAGCGCCAAAAAAACCGCCCACATTATTTGGCGCCAAAAATGGCGCCACATCCGGTAACGCCGACATTTTTTGGCGCAAAAACGTCAAAAAAATGACTCAACTTCCGGCGACACGTATGACGCCGGAAATGACAAGAAAATTTTTGCGCCAAGAAAGTCCGCGCCAAGAATGACGCAATAAAATGAAGCATTTTCAGCCCCCGCGAGCCTAACAGCCCACAGGAAAAAAAAGTCAAATTTTAAGGTAAGAAAAAATTGAATTATTCATATGCATTATCCCAAATATGAAACTGACTGTCTGAAAATAAGGAACGTTGAACATCCTGAATCAAGGCAAATAAATGTTTAAACACATATATTTAGAACTTTATATAAAAGTGCCCAACCATAGCTTAGAGTGTCACAGAAAATAAGACTTACTTACCCCAGGACACTCATCTACATGTAGTAGAAAGCCAAACCAGTACTGAAACGAGAATCAGTAGAGGTAATGGTATATATAAGAGTACATCGTCGATCTGAAAAGGGAGGTAAGAGATGAATCTCTACGACCGATAACAGAGAACCTATGAAATAGACCCCGTAGAAGGAGATCATTGAATTCAAATAGGCAATACTCTCTTCACATCCCTCTGACATTCACTGCATGCTGAGAGGAAAACAGGGCTCCAACCTGCTGCGGAGCGCATATCAACGTAGAATCTAGCACAAACTTACTTCACCACCTCGACAGGAGGCAAAGTTTGTAAAACTGATTTGTGGGTGTGGTGAGGGGTGTATTTATAGGCATTTTGAGGTTTGGGAAACTTTGCCCCTCCTGGTAGGAATGTATATCCCATACGTCACTAGCTCATGGACTCTTGCTAATTACATGAAAGAAAAATGAGTTTTCTAGGACTATACTTTATTTGGATAATTGATTAAAAAACAAAAAAAAACAAACAGTTAAATATGATTGTTACATAGAACTAAATGAAGAATAATACAGTATATTGATATTTATAATTGTTTTAAGACCAAAATTTTGGTCGAAGAAACATTTTGGCCGAAAATGGCATTTTTTGCCTATTTTTTTTTTTTCTTGGTAAAATTATTGTGTAGCATATTATTGTTTTCAGATATTTTTGTCCAATTTTAGTGTGTTACTTTCAATAAAAGTGTGGGCTTTTTTATTGGCTCTAATTATGCAAAAAAAACTAAAAAAAAAAAAATACATTTGAAAAAATACATTTTCGGTATCAGTTTCGGTTTTCGGCCAAGTGCATCCCGGATTTTCGGATTCGGTCCAGAAATTCCATTTCGGTGCATCACCATCAGATACCATATACCAGGCAGTCCCCGGGTTACGTACAAGATAGGGACTTTAGGTTTGTTCTTAAGTTGAATCTGTATGTAAGTCAGAACAGGCACTTTTTTAGGTGAAACTCTAGCCAAACAATCTTTCTAATGAGGATACAGACAGCAGTGAAACCTCAAGTGGCTCTAACCCCATACCATACTCACCAGAACTAAATTGAATGGCGTTCTACTCAGGAAATGCAACAAATGCAACTTGGACAGATGTTTGTCTTAATATATTATTTATTTTTAACTGTGCATATAAATGCTTAAACATTTTCAAATACAGGTATTGTGCAGTACAGTACTGTACACTACAACCTTAAGCAAACATTTTCAAATATTGCAGTACAACCTTAAACAATCTTGGTATATTGTAGCTATCTTAGGATTTATTTTTATTTTACATGTAACTTCCAATTTATTTTAACTAGGTACAATAGCTATTAAATAGTTATTAACTATTTAATAGCTTACCTAGCTAAAATAAACTGAAATTTACCTGTAAAATAAATCCTAACCTAAGTTACAATTAAACCTAAAACTACACTATCATTACATTAATTAAATAAATTAACTACAAATAACTACAATTAAATACAATTACATAAACTAAAGTACAAAAAATAAAAAAAATAAGTTACAAACATTTAAAAAATATTACAACAATTTTAAGCTAATTACACCTAATCTAAACCCCCTAATAAAATAACAAAGCCCCCCAAAATAAAAAAATTCCCTACCCTATTCTACATTAAAAAAGTTCAAAGCTCTTTTACCTTACCAGCCCTTAAAAGGGCATGCCCCAAAGAAAACTGCTCTTTTGCCTGTAAAAGAAAAATACAACCCCCCCAACATTAAAACCCACCACCCACATACCCCTAATCTAACCCAAACCCCCCTTAAAATAACCTAACACTAATCCCCTGAAGATCATCCTACCTTGAGTCGTCTTCACTCAGCCGAGCCACCGATGGAACTGAAGAGGAGATCCGGAGCGGCAGAAGTGATCCTCCAAGGGGCGCTGAAGAAGTCTTCCATCCGGGCGATGTCATCTTCCAAGCGGCGCTGAAGAAGTCTTCCATCCGGGCGATGTCATCTTCCAAGCGGGGTCTTCAATCTTCTTTCTTCAGGATCCATCTTCATCCCGCCGATGCGGAACATCCTTCTTTCCCGACGGACTACCGACGAATGAAGGCTCCTTTAAGGGACGTGATAAAAGATGGCGTCCCTTCAATTCCGATTGGCTGATAGGATTCTATCAGCCATTCGGAATTAAGGTAGGAAAAAACTGATTGGCTGATTGAATCAGCCAATCAGCCAATCAGATTTTTCCTACCTTAATTCCGATTGGCTGATAGAATCCTATCAGCCAATCGGAATTGAAGGGACGCCATCTTGGATGACGTCCCTTAAAGGAGCCTTCATTCGTCGGTAGTCCGTCAGGAAAGAAGAATGTTCCGCGTCGGCGGGATGAAGATGGATCCTGAAGAAAGAAGATTGAAGACCCCGCTTGGAAGATGACATCGCCCGGATGGAAGACTTCTTCAGCACCGCTTGGAAGATGACATTGCCCGGATGGAAGACTTCTTCAGCGCCCCTTGGAGGATCACTTCTGCCGCTCCGGATCTCCTCTTCAGTTCCATCGGTGGCTCGGCTGAGTGAAGACGACTCAAGGTAGGATGATCTTCAGGGGATTAGTGTTAGGTTACTTTAAGGGGGGTTTGGGTTAGGGGTATGTGGGTGGTGGGTTTTAATGTTGGGGGGGGTTGTATTTTTCTTTTACAGGCAAAAGAGCAGTTTTCTTTGGGGCATGCCCCACAAAAGGCCCTTTTAAGGGCTGGTAAGGTAAAAGAGCTTTGAACTTTTTAAATGTAGAATAGGGTAGGGAATTTTTTTATTTTGGGGGGCTTTGTTATTTTATTAGGGGGCTTAGATTAGGTGTAATTAGCTTAAAATTGTTGTAATATTTTTCAAATGTTTGTAACTTATTTTTTTTATTTTTTGTACTTTTGTTAGTTTATGTAATTGTATTTAATTGTAGTTATTTGTAGTTAATTTATTTAATTAATGTAATGATAGTGTAGTGTTAGGTTTAATTGTAACTTAGGTTAGGATTTATTTTACAGGTAATTTTGTATTTCTTTTAGCTAGGTAGTTATTAAATAGTTAATAACTATTTAATAACTATTCTAACTAGCTAAAATAAATACAAAGTTACCTGTAAAATAAATATAAATCCTAAAATAGCTACAATGTAATTATTAATTACATTGTAGCTATCTTAGGGTTTATTTTACAGGTAAGTATTTAGTTTTAAATAGGAATAATTTAGTTAATAATAGAAATATTATTTAGATTTATTTAATTAATATTTAAGTTAGGGGGGGTGTTAGGGTTAGTGTTAGACTTAGGTTTAGGGTTTAATAAATTTATTACAGTGGCGGCGGTGTAGGGGGGCAGGATAGGGGTTAATAAATGTATTATAGGTGGCGACGGTGTGGGGGGGGGGGGCAGAATAGGGGTTAATAAGTTTAATATAGGTTGCGGCAGGGTCCGGGAGCGGCGGTTTAGGGGTTAAACTATTTATTTAGTTGCGGCGAGGTGCGGGATCAGCAGGATAGGGGTTAATATAACTTTATTATAGAGGGCGGCGGTATAGGGGGGGCAGGATAGGGGTTACTAGGTATAATGTAGGTTGCGGCGGTGTCCGGGAGCGACGGTTTAGGGGTTAATACATTTATAAGAGTTGCGGCGGGGTCTAGGAGCGGCGGTTTAGGGGTTAATACATTTATAAGAGTTGCGGCGGGGTCTAGGAGCGGCAGTTTAGGGGTTAGTAACTTTATTGAGTTGCGGGGGGCTCCGGGGGCTCCGGTATAGGGGGTAGAACAGTGTAGTTTAGTGTGGGTGCTTAGTGACAGGCTAGCAATAAAGCTGTAAAAAAGCCGAAGAGCAGCGAGAGCGGATGAGTGATAACTCTCACAGTCCGCTGCTTATCGTCCCGTACTTGGTGCGCGGCTTTTTGACAGATTTATTGTTAACTTAGGCGAATTTTTTCAGGTCCGCGGCGGCGATGGTAGGCGAGCTTAGGCGGGCGTATTGGGCCGGCGAAGGCAGGAAAGTTGACACGTTGATAACTACCCCCCACAGAGTTCTTCTAGGGAGACGCATCCAGAGACCAATGAGAAGAGGGGTGTGTACAGGTCATGTGATCGGCAAGTGCAGACGTCAGTTCTTACAGAGGCGATGAGCCGACTTGAGGAGGGAATCCCTTGATGACACATAGGAGCGACGGCACTCTCTGTGATGTTTAGGTAAACTTTTGTTTCCTCCAGGACCGAGCAGCACTGAACACACACACATATATATATATATATATATATATATATATATATATATATATATATATATACACACACACATATACACACACACAAGCACACACTCAGATACACACACTACCACGTGACTGTTACATTAGTTAAATATATAATAATAGCTGAATAAAATGTTTTAATAATATTATATGCCAGTTGTACTTGAAAAGATGGAGTGGCCCCCTGCTCCTAACTGTGTGCCAGTAATACACTACATTTGATTAAGATTAAGGTCCTTTTACAACCACTTATTACAGTTTTCTGCCACATGACTCCCTTCTATCATTTATGCCACTCATCATATACCATATTAAAACTGTCCAATCAGTTCCCCTACTCCCATGAATGCCAGCTAAATGCCACAATATACCAAAAGACTCCCTTCCCCCATACATTTCCTGAGAGATATCACAGCTCACTTGTGGATTTAATATGAAAACCCCTAAAATAAATACACACACATAATTTTTTTTAATGCTAAAAAAAACAGATAATCATATTACAGAAAGACAATAAAAAGTGAGGTGTTATTAACAGGAAAACCCAAAAGCATGGGAAACTGCAGTAAAAAAAAAAAGTGTATTTATTGAAGGAAAACAATAAGTGACAGAGTGAAGTACTGACCTTAACTCAGTCTATGTAATCCACATGCACAGAAACAAAATCATTTGTTCTCTTTCGTTTTCAGTGCACATAACTAAGATACCCAGAAGTTAGAGTCTGGACCCAGTAGATCTCACCTTATATCTTGGGTGACATAGGAGTGTACTCAGCACTGACTGTTTTACAGGAGGGAAAGTACATTGTTTATTATACAGACCAGGAGAGGTTCCTGCATAAAAAAGGCACTAGCATTTCCTTTTTTGCACAAGGGCACCAGCTAGTGACAACACAATACTTACTGAGAGCTGTAGTAATAAAGCATTTATTATACAGACCGGAAGAGGTCCCTGCATAAAAAAGGCACTAGCATTTCCTTTTTGCACAACAAGGGCACCAGCTAGTGACAACACAATACTTACTGAGAGCTGTAGTAATAAAGCATTTATTATACAGACCGGAAGAGGTCCCTGCATAAAAAAGGCACTAGCATTTCCTTTTTTTGCACAAGGGCACCAGCTAGTGACAACACAATACTTACTGAGAGCTGTAGTAATAAAGCATCATTTATTATACAGACCAGGAGAGGTTCCTGCATAAAAAAGGCACTAGCATTTCCTTTTTTGCACAAGGGCACCAGCTAGTGACAACACAATACTTACTGAGAGCTGTAGTAATAAAGCATCATTTATTATACAGACCGGAAGAGGTCCCTGCATAAAAAAGACACTAGCATTTCCTTTTTTGCACAAGGGCACCAGCTAGTGACAACACAATACTTACTGAGAGCTGTAGTAATAAAGCATTTATTATACAGACCGGAAGAGGTTCCTGCATAAAAAAGGCACTAGCATTTCTTTTTTTGCACAAGGGCACCAGCTAGTGACAACACAATACTTACTGAGAGCTGTAGTAATAAAGCATTTATTATACAGACCGGAAGAGGTTCCTGCATAAAAAAGGCACTAGCATTTCTTTTTTTGCACAAGGGCACCAGCTAGTGACAACATAATACTTACTGAGAGCTGTAGTAATAAAGCATTTATTATACAGACCGGAAGAGGTTCCTGCATAAAAAAGGCACTAGCATTTCTTTTTTGCACAACAAGGGCACCAGCTAGTGACAACACAATACTTACTGAGAGCTGTAGTAATAAAGCATTTATTATACAGACCGGAAGAGGTCCCTGCAAAAGGCACTAGCATTTCCTTTTTTGCACAAGGGCACCAGCTAGTGACAACACAATACCAGACATCCCAACCTGCAAAAATTAATTTCAGGGAGGTGGCTTCACCCGCTAATGCGCCGCTACACCCCCTCCCAGTTATATATTGGACACCTTGAAACCCTAAATAAGACAGAGATTTATCATTAAAGTAGCTTCCCACTAAAGTCACATAAAAAGGTAGCTTTCTTGCACAACCACATACAACAAACCTATTTTCCAGTGATCGTACGCTTGTTGAATACTCAAATATTTTAGAATACGAAGTTTAATTACGTGCAGTAAATAAGGTAGTATTTGTGTTTTATTTTATTAAAATCAGTGGGGGCTTTTTGGTTACTGATGCACGCTTTAAGGGTTCTATAAAGTCCCAGCAACTAAAGGCATTCCTTAAAGAAACACATTTCCGCATTTGGGCCACATTGGATCATGGTACTTGGAGTTTCAGGGAGATTGCATTCCATTTGCTGGCATCAGGGAGCCGCTATTACAATCAGGGAGACTCCCTGATCTTCAGGGAGAGTTGGGATGCCTGCAATACTTAGAGCTGTAGTAATAAAGCAAGCTCTGCAGTCAATGTTGTTAACTTGTAAAAAAAAAAAAAAGCAGCAAATTACCAGATCACATTAAAAACAAAATATTCACAATAAAAAGTTCAAATAAACTGCCAGCAAAATCACAGTAACAGCAAATCAGTGAACATCAGACAGAGCCAGCCCTGCGTCCTGCATAACTAATGCCAAGAAGAGTTTAAAATTACTCTACTTCTCTGATTGGCTCCCTCGCTAAGAGGCATCATGAGGGATGCCTCCTATTGGTAATTATTTTTGCTTCAGGTAGTTTTAAGTTACCACCAGTGGGTGGTGCTGCTGCTATTGAAGAAATATATCCATGTTTTGCTATGGCGAGATGCAGTCCTGTATGATTTTTGTATATAATATTGGTTAAGGTTTTCTGGCTGCGGTTTCCTTGCTTGATCACAAACAAAATGTATGTGCTGACTTTTGCATTACGGTAATAGATTTATAACCCTATGTTTATGAAATAGACACGTTATACGTTTTTATTCATATATTTGGAATATTAGGGGGTCAATATTCTGTGCCGTGATGCACTGTCATCACTTTTACTATTCTCTGGAACTTTTCCTAGTTTTCCCATAGAGATCTGTGTTTGCTCAATGTGAGGATACCTATTGTAGGAGATACTTTGCAGCCAAATGCTGATACCTTTAGTCTATGCAATGTATCACTTAAATTACAATTATTTGTGCACCTGAACACTGATTGTAAATTGACACAATTCTATACCTTATAAAATGGAGGAGTGTATTCACTATCCCTGACGAAGTGCCTGTCGGCATGAAACGAGTAGAATTTTTACCTGACCTGCTGTATCACATATGTGTTGCGGTTTACTGCTTGTGAAATAAATTACACTATTTGATGACCATCATTGGATCATTTTCTTTTTTCCCCTTAGGTCTATTATGGTTCAGATCATTGGGGTTAATCCTGACAGATCCTAATCTATGTGCCCTTTCAATTGCTAAAGGCAAATCTTTTTGTATCATACCAAACGGCTAAAGGGAGTGTTGTATTTGCAAAAAGCAATAGATCAGAGTAATCTCTGCTTTCAGGGAGACCTATAATTTTAAAAGTTATTCCGTCGAGAGCGGTCTTCTAGTTTGTGTACTTTATCTTGCAGCATTTTTATTAGTTTGTCTTGCTTATCTAAAGTTTGATCCTGCTTGAGGAGTGTATCTTCTGATACCTTATTCTCAAGCTCAGTGAGTCGATTAGAGAATTCCTGACTTCATTTGTAAATTTGTATTTTTAAGAAAAAGAGCCGATTGCTTTAGGGCAATACCCTAAAAAAGGCCCTTTTAAGGGCTATTGGTAGTTTTTTTTTATTTTTTATTATTATTTTTATTGAGGTTAAAAGAAAAACATAGTACAGGCAAATAAAAACTTGGTTTCAAAAGCATAGGAAGATTACCATACAATATGCATATTAAACGACACAATATACAAACAGTTAATTGCCCAATTATAAGATAACCTCAGGTTTTCAATTTAAGGAGAGTCCCCTTGGAATATAATATAAAATCATAGACAATGGTTTCCCTCTACAAAAAATAGAAGCCTCTCTTGGACCTCCTGAAAGAGAATTTCATACCTTATAGGGAATTTTAGGGGACTCAAAGAATAACAAAATGGGCCACTTTTGGACCCCAAATGCCTAGGATAAAGAATTTGACATGAAAAATATATACAAGTATAAACTAGACAGGGTAATCAAAATATGTTGAACTGACAATGTTA
Organism: Bombina bombina; assembly: GCF_027579735.1. NCBI lineage: Eukaryota > Metazoa > Chordata > Amphibia > Anura > Bombinatoridae > Bombina > Bombina bombina. The sequence continues at coordinate 558,609,490 of NC_069505.1, forward strand.
AGTAATATAGGGCAACATACATCAAGCCTGTTGTACTATGAACCCTCTAAATGAAACATAAGGCCACTTTTGGACCTGTAACATTACCTAAAATATGAAGCTACAGAGGGTTGAAGCCTATATTTTCTTATTTTATATATATGTATAACACAAATGATATATAATAAAGTAAATAGTTTAGCTTATGACACTTTAACAAGATAGTACAATAACAGGAGATTATAGATGGGGCTCTGCCTGTAATGTAGCTGAAGTAAAACATTTTAATGCTTGAAGTAGGGTGGAGTAACATTTTAGTAAAAAACACGGAAACATTCCTAAGTGCATTCATATTATAAATGACAATAGCGCAGTGTGCTGGGGTATAGCAAATGGGAAAGGGAGCAACTAACATTAACCCATCCTCCACCAGAGTTCAAACGACCCCAAATATAGACATGGGATTATGGTAAGGATAGATCTCCACACCAAAGTAAATATTTTATACCAAATGAAGTAAGTCCCAGCCGTAATTAGTACATAACCAGCGTAAGTATTATATGGCTTAATAATAGATATGGCCCTTGATGTGGGGTTGGGGGCACAAATGTATATATAGGCTATTACCCATAAGCCCAATAGCGTGCCTGCAAAAGTTCATCCTATTCCTATTTTGATAGCCGAAGGGGTTAGTACATGTTCCGTAGCAGAGATGAATGTATAGAAGAACAGTGCCACAGGTAATCTGAAGCGAACTGAGAACAGTAAAAGACAACGTTAGTGCTAAATATCCTGAGTGTTTTAGCAGGCTTTCAGGCATTATGTGTAGGGATAGTTCAGCCAATACCTGCCTTAACGGTTCTAGCACTATACCAAGGATCTGTCCTCACTATCAAATGGAACCGAGTACTGGAGGGCAAATTGAGTGGGCTATCTCAGTCGTACCTCCCGGCCACTATTTTAGCAAGTAGCTGTGTAGCAAAAACGCCTCTCTTTTCCTCCACAACAGCCGTTTCCGCCGGAATGCTTGGGGACTTGTAGGGCTCGCAGCAGCCAGTGACTGTGCCACGTTTTAGCAATTGCATGGTTAGATAGATCACCGGCTGTGTATCCGTGAACAGGCTTGGCAGCTCTACACGCCGGCCCTCCTCCCCCGGCTATTGGTAGTTTAGTCTTAGATTAGGGGGTGTTTATTTTTTGGGGGGAGGGGCTTTTTTATAGGGGTATTAGATTAGGTTTCTTTTTTTATTTTTGATAATTTGGTTTATATTTTCTGTAATTTTAGATTTAATTATTGTAATTTAATCTTAGGTTTTATTTTTAAATTAGTTAGGATTTTTATTTAGTATTTAATTTATGTAATGGGGTTAATTTAGGGGGCGTTAGTCCATCAGGACAAAGGCGCCCTCTAGAGGCTTCCGTTGATGGTTAAGGAGAGATACACCAGGGTCAGCTCTTCTTAAAACAAAGTGGAGAAACTGCAAATATGAAAGAGAAAAAGGCGCTCAAATGGTGCAGAAGATCACAATTGTGTCACGATCGCTCAGCTGCTCAGCTGCTGATCGCTTCCTTCCTTCTGCTTGTGCCGGCGCGGTAGCGCTTCCTTGGTTGCCTGGCAACCCTGTGTCGCACCGGCCCCTTCTGCTGACGTCAGAAGGTCTTCTTATTCCGGCGTCTCCTCTCCTCTGTGCCTGTTTGTTCTACTTGACCGGCTTGTGAGTACTTTTTGAACTTCTTGGCTTGTTTAACTTCAACTTGCTTAACCCCTATCTGCCTGATACCTGTTAACTGGACTTTGCTTGTTTGATAATCCTTCTGATTAACCCCAAACTGCCTGATTACTTGTTGCTGGACACTGCTTGTTTGACAATTCTACTGATTAACCCCAAACTGCCTGATTACTCGTTGCTGGACACTGCTTGTTTGACAATTCTACTGGTTAACCCCAAACTGCCTGATTACACGTTGCTGGAACTTTGCTTGTTTGACAATTCTATTGGTTAATCCTTATCTGCCTGTTTTCACGTTGCTGGACATTGCTTGCTTGATTACTCTACTGGTTAACCCCTACCTGCCTGATTACACGTTGCTGGACATTGCTTGCTTGATTACTCTATTGGTTAACTCTTACCTGCCTGATTACACGTTGCTGGACATTGCTTGCTTGATTACGCTATTGGTTAACTCTTACCTGCCTGATTACACGTTGCTGGACATTGCTTGCTTGATTACTCTACTGGTTAACCCCTACCTGCCTGATTACATGTTGCTGGACATTGCTTGCTTGATTACTCTACTGGTTAACCCCTACCTGCCTGATTACACGTTGCTGGATATTGCTTGTTTGATTACTCTTTTCGGTTAACCCTATCTACACGAAGTTTCTCCTCCTGACCCTGCTGTACCAACTTCCAGTTTATTTCAGTGAGTATTTTACTATAGCTGTCGCAGGGTCAGGTCCTGGTATATACTCACTGTGCTAGGGTGTTTACAAACCTCATTCTAGCATTTGGGTCTAACTCTGGACTTAACCTATCCTGACATTACAAACAGGCCATATAATGGACCCCAGTGAGTTATCCAGTGCTGTGGCTCTACAGGGACAGCATCTTGGAACCCACTCTGCACACCTGCAATCCCTGGATTCTAAATTGGATCAAATTACTGCTCTTTTGCATAATCTCTCTCCACCTTCACAAGTCTCTGCAACACCTGTTGTTCCTGCGGCCAGTTCTAACCCTGCATTTAATCCGCCACAACCTGCAGAACAGTTTATTCCCATAAATATGACAGCAATCCTGAAGACTGTCGTGGATTTCTTAATCAGTGCCGTCTTCACTTCAGAAATAATCCTCAGATGTTTGTTTCCTCTTCCTCCAAGATCACCTTTTTAATTTCTCTTATGAAGGGTAAAGCCTTGGCTTGGGTTTCTCCACTGTTGGAAAAGGATGATCCTTTGCTTCATGATATTGACACTTTTGTATCCATATTTTCTTCTGTGTTTGATAAACCTGGTAGATCAGTGGCTGCAGAAGCAGGACTTTTAGATTTAAGACAGGGATCTCTTTCTGTAGCACAATACGCTATAGAATTCCGGACTTTAGCTGCTGAAACTATGTGGAATCATGGGGCCCTGCGTGCAGCGTTTCGTAAAGGTCTTTGTGATCGTTTGAAAGACGAACTGGTTTATAGGGATCTTCCTGATTCTCTAGAAGAACTTATCAACTTATGTATCAAGCTAGATGCTCGTTACTCTGAGCGTCTCCATGAACGTGACCGTAACAGAAGATCCTTTATCAGATCTGCTTTCCGTCCTATGCCTCGTTCACCAAATCTTCCTACTCCTAATACGTCTATCTCTGAGTCTAGTGAACCCATGGAGGTTGGTGCAATCAAATTATCCGAAGCTGAACGTCTCAGAACATGTAATCTGGGACTTTGTCTTTACTGTGGTATTAAAGGGGCATATGTTAAAAGATTGTCCAACTCGTCCAGTAAAAGCCAGGGCTTAACTCCAGAAAGAGGGACTGAGTTAAGCCAAAGATCTTTTTCTACCCTCAATCCCAAGCTGTTTGTTCCAGTCACTGTCCGCTTTGGCAACACCAAATTTCGGGCTCAAGCACTCATCGATTCTGGAGCTGCAGGAATGTTTATGGATTCGGACTTTGTCAATGCCTTTCGTATTCCTTTGCTTTCGAAGAGCCAAGTTATTAAGGTCACTACTGTCAGTGGTCAACCCTTAGGTTCTGGTTTCATTCAATATTCTACGATACCACTTCTCATGTCTGTAGGAGTACTTCATTCCGAAACCATTTGTTTTGACATCATTTCTTCTCCACAGTTTCCTCTCATTTTGGGACTCCCTTGGCTTCAACTACATGATCCAGTTTTTTCCTGGTCTAAAGGAGAACTTGTTGCTTGGGGACCTTCTTGTTTCAAACAGTGTCTTCAGAATACTCCCAAAACTTCTAGTACAGTTGTGGCAGTTTTGGACATTCCTGATTCCTTGCCTGAACATTATCATTCTTTTTGTGATGTCTTTTCTAAAAAGGATGCTGAAGTATTACCTCCACACCGGACCTTTGATTGTCCCATTGATCTATTACCTGGAGCACCTCTACCTAAGGGTAAAACTTATCCACTTTCTCGTCAAGAAAATGTTTCACTTGAGGAATATATCAAGGATAATTTGGCCCGAGGTTTTATCCGCCCTTCTTCTTCTCCAGTAGGAGCAGGTTTTTTCTTTGTGGAAAAGAAAGATGGAGGTCTTCGTCCTTGCATTGACTATCGTGCTCATAATCAAATTACAATCAAGAATTGTTATCCACTTCCTCTAATTCCCGAATTATTTGATCGTCTCCAGGGTGCTTCCATCTTTACCAAATTGGATCTTCGTGGGGCATATAATTTGGTCAGAATTCGTAAAGGGGACGAGTGGAAAACTGCCTTCAACACTAGATTTGGGCACTATGAATATTTAGTTATGCCTTTTGGGTTATGCAATGCCCCTGCAGTTTTTCAACATTTTGTTAATGAAATATTCAGAGACTATCTTAATCAATTCGTTATTATCTATCTTGATGATATTTTGATTTACTCCCGGACTTTACAGGATCACGTTCATCATGTTACACTAGTACTCCAGAGATTACGTGAAAATTCTCTCTTTGCCAAGCTTGAAAAGTGCTCTTTTCATCAAGAATCTATTCATTTCCTGGGTTACATTATTTCACCGTCTGGATTCAAGATGGATTCTGACAAACTGTCGGCTATTATAGATTGGCCTAGACCAACCTCCTTAAAATCTCTTCAAAGGTTCCTGGGGTTTGCCAATTACTATCGTAAATTCATAAAAGACTTTGCTAACATCTCGGCACCCCTTACAGCTCTTACTAAGAAGGGTCAGGATTGCAAGCATTGGTCTGATAAAGCCTTACAGGCATTTGAATCTCTGAAGTCTGCATTTACCTCGGCTCCCATTCTTTGCCATCCTGTTCCGAGTCTCCAATTCATCCTTGAAGTGGATGCTTCTCTGATCGCTGCTGGGGCTGAACCCATTCTCCGCCCTGCTAAAGTTCTAGCTCAGTTATCTACTTTTCCTTTCCAAGCATTACAGTCTGCTCAAACCTCTGTTCCTTCATCCTTTAACATACCTCCTGGGATCTTGTTTGTACCTACAGAATTCGGCCTCAAACTTCTTTGTTGGGCTCACGATAATGTTCTGTCTGGACATCCAGGAGTGCGTAATACTTTGTGGAGACTCAAACAACATGTCTGGTGGCCTTCCATGGGCAAAGATGTCAAGGATTATGTTGCAGCTTGTCATTCCTGTACCTCTAATAAACAGTCTTCATCTTTACCTCTTGGACTCTTACAACCTCTGCCTGTTCCGTATTATCCCTGGTCTCATGTTTCCATGGACTTTATTACAGATCTTCCTAATTCTGCCGGAAACAAGACCATATGGGTTGTGGTAGACAGATTTTCCAAAGCTGCTCATTTTGTTCCATTACCTGGATTACCATTGGCCCAGAAACTCGCTGAATTGTTTATACTCCATATCACCAGATTACATGGTTTTCCTTTGGACATAGTTTCTGATCGAGGAGTTCAATTTGTCTCCAGATTTTGGAAATCTCTGTGCAAACAGTTTGGAGTTACCGTATCTCTTTCTACTGCCCATCACCCTCAGTCCAACGGTCAAACGGAGCGGGTAAATCAATCTCTTGAATCCTATCTCAGACACTATGTTAATCATCAGCACTCCAATTGGTCTCAACTTCTTCCCTTAGCTGAACTTGCTTACAATTCCCGTTTCAATTCTTCCTTACAGACTTCTCCTTTTAAGGCAGCCTATGGATTTGTACCTAGAACTTTTCCTATGTCTTCGGGAGGTTCTGGAGTTCCTGGAGCAGATCGTACAGTGAGAAATCTTTGTAAACACTGGAAGAAGATTCGGGACATTCTTCTTCTCTCTTCTCAAAAGTATAAACGATTTGCTGATCGCAAACGTCGTAAGGCACCCTCATTTCGGACTGGAGACAAGGTTTGGATTTCCACCAGATTCATTCGACTCAAACAACCTTGTGCTAAATTGGGTTCTAAATACATTGGACCATTCAGGATTGTTTCCAAGGTATGTTCTACTGCCTACAGGGTGGCTTTACCAGACAACTTGAAGATTCACCCTGTCTTTCATGTATCTCTTCTTAAACCAGCAGTCACCAACCGGTTTTCCACCAAATGTAAAGTTCCCTCTCCGTTCCTTGTGGATGGTACTTCAGAATTTGAGATCAGTCAAATTCTTGATTCCAGATTACGGGGTAACCGTCTATATTATTTGGTCCATTGGAAGGGATATCCCATCACTGAACGTTCCTGGGAACCTGCTTCTCATGTCCATGCCTCTGCTTTGATCAAACAGTTCCATGCCCAGAATCCTTCAAAGCCTGTTCGTGTCCCCCGGAGGGGTCCTTGAGGAGGGGGCACTGTCACGATCGCTCAGCTGCTCAGCTGCTGATCGCTTCCTTCCTTCTGCTTGTGCCGGCGCGGTAGCGCTTCCTTGGTTGCCTGGCAACCCTGTGTCGCACCGGCCCCTTCTGCTGACGTCAGAAGGTCTTCTTATTCCGGCGTCTCCTCTCCTCGGTGCCTGTTTGTTCTACTTGACCGGCTTGTGAGTACTTTTTGAACTTCTTGGCTTGTTTAACTTCAACTTGCTTAACCCCTATCTGCCTGATACCTGTTAACTGGACTTTGCTTGTTTGATAATCCTTCTGATTACTTGTTGCTGGACACTGCTTGTTTGACAATTCTACTGATTAACCCCAAACTGCCTGATTACTCGTTGCTGGACACTGCTTGTTTGACAATTCTACTGGTTAACCCCAAACTGCCTGATTACACGTTGCTGGAACTTTGCTTGTTTGACAATTCTATTGGTTAATCCTTATCTGCCTGTTTTCACATTGCTGGACATTGCTTGCTTGATTACTCTACTGGTTAACCCCTACCTGCCTGATTACACGTTGCTGGACATTGCTTGCTTGATTACTCTATTGGTTAACTCTTACCTGCCTGATTACACGTTGCTGGACATTGCTTGCTTGATTACTCTACTGGTTAACCCCTACCTGCCTGATTACATGTTGCTGGACATTGTTTGCTTGATTACTCTACTGGTTAACCCCTACCTGCCTGATTACACGTTGCTGGATATTGCTTGTTTGATTACTCTTTTCGGTTAACCCTATCTACACGAAGTTTCTCCTCCTGACCCTGCTGTACCAACTTCCAGTTTATTTCAGTGAGTATTTTACTATAGCTGTCGCAGGGTCAGGTCCTGGTATATACTCACTGTGCTAGGGTGTTTACAAACCTCATTCTAGCATTTGGGTCTAACTCTGGACTTAACCTATCCTGACAAATTGTTTGAAATTGTATCAATACATTACTCTGCAGAATGATACTCACAGACGCGCCGCACTATGTGGCAGTGCAAGTCAGGCAGGGTGTTTAGATCAGAGCCCACCAGCTGGCTCACTCCAGATTAAGGATATACCAATGGTTGCTGCAAAATAAAATGCAAGGAGGGAGGGGGAAAGGGTGCTCTAATAGTGCATGAAATCACTACAAAATAGAGAAAAATCCCCAAAACCCTCCAAAGAATATACTCACAAAAGTGCCGAACTATATTGCAGTGCAAGTCAAACAAGCTGGGTTAATATGAGCCCACCAGCTAACTCACTCAGGCAAACAGGTACCAGATCCACAGTTGGAAGAGAAAAAAAAATATTTAAAACTTGAATATAATTTGCAACTCGTTTCAAAGTACTTATGGAACTCTTTCCTCGGGCAGTGAATAAAACAAATGATCACCACATCATATATAAAGCATTTGACAATCATACGTTTAAAAAATATCCAATGAAATGGAAGAATCCTGTGCATATGACCTCAATATATTAGCGACTGCTATGTGAGCAGAGGGAACAGGTGATTAATCTCCTCTGAGGCTCACTATCCGTTAACCCCCCGTTGTGCTTAATCTATTGGAGTTTATTAGTGCATATATATTCATAAGGATGTTTACCATGAAACTATACCTCCCAAACTCATAAGCATGGGAGCAAAATAACGCAGTGTTATATTATAACTGTATTTAATTGTAACAATCCCAATTGTGAATGATACACAAATCTAACAAACTGCACTGAGCATTCTGCTGCCATGCATATATAGTTTGATTGGGCACAAATTGCAGTTACATACATACACACATAATGAAAAGAACAAGGAGATGCAGGAATCTTGAATCAAGTGGATTTATTCAAGTTTAAAGGGACACTGAACCCAAAAAAAATATTTCATGATTCAGATAGAGCATGCCATTTTAAGCAACTTTCTAATTTACTCCTATTATCAATTTTTCTTCGTTCTCTTGCTATCTTTATTTGAAAAAGGCATAAGCTTTTTTGGTTCAGAACTCTGGCCAGCTTTTTTTTTTATTGGTGGATTAATTTATCCACCAATCAGCAAGGACAACCCAGGTTGTTCACCAAAAATGGGCCGGCATCCAAACTTACATTCTTGCATTTCAAATAAAGATACCAAGAGAATGAAGAAAATGTGATAATAGGAGTAAATTAGAAAGTTGCTTAAAATTGCATGCTCTATCTGAATCACAAAAAAAAATTGGGTTTAGTGTCCCTATAATGGTGTAGGGCACAATCTGATGAAGCGCACTGAGCATGCGCGAAACGCGTCAGATCTGTAGCTTCTAAGCCTTGCACACTGTTTTGTGCCCTACACCGTTAAGCTTGAATAAATCCACTTGATTCAAGATTCCTGCATTTCCTTGTTGTTCTTTTCATATCTGCAATTTGTGGCTGAGCCAGCCCTGAGGATTGGAATCATATTGTTACATCACACTCTGCCATCAACAGCATTCTACACGAGAACCCCCTTCATCGTAGTGAGTATTTCAAAAAGACCGCTTCCCTCTCTGACGTCATACAGGAGGAGCTTGACGCTGCATCACCCGCGCTGATACACACAGCCTCCGACTGACATCGATCCCTGCTCCATCTCGCTCACGGTGAGCACTCCTGCAGTATCGCAGCTGCAGACGGAGAGGTGCAGTACCACTGTTAGCTTTTTCTATAAGCAACTGTGGTCTCGTTAAGAACGAACTCAGAGGCATGTTTGCCCATTGCCTGTACTTTACCACCACCACACTGAAGGGGGTCACTCATATGTTTGGAACTCTCGCACTGTGAATCAGTTTTGTTTGCCACACAGCATTACTCACATACAGCACCAAGACTTGTGTTTATATTATTGGAACTTTCGTATTGTGACTGACATCAGTTTCACGCACATAGCACCAAGACTTGTGCTTATATTGTTCCGAACAGCTGTTTTTGCATATATCTAAGTGAGAGGACTGAGTTTTGTTTCGTTCGTCTGTTTGTGTATACATACACACAAAATATAAACACATCACTTGATTTGAATTGTATTGAGTTTTTTGCATTGTGGGGGGGGGGGCGGATTAGGGGTTAATATTTTAAATAGGTACATTGCGATGTGGGGGGGGGGACGGCGCTTTAGAGGTTAATACATTTAATGTTTAGTTGGATGTGGGGGGGAATGGCTGTTTAGTGGTTAATACAGTATCTCACAAAAGCGAGTACACCCCTCACATTTGTGTAAATATTTTATTATATCTTTTCATGTGACAACACTTAAGAAATGACACTGTTACAATGTAAAGTAGTGAGTGTACAACCTGTGTAACAGTGTAAATTTGCGGTCCCCTCAAAATAACAAACACAGCCATTAATGTCTAAACCATTGGCAAAAAAAGTGAGTACACCCCTAAGTGGGCCCAATTTGGACATTTCCAAAGTGTCAATATTTTGTGTGGCCAACATTTTCTAGCACTGCCTTAACCCTCTTGGGCATGGAGTTCACCAGAGCTTCACAGGTTGCCACTGGAGTCCTCTTTCACTCCTCTATGACAACATCACGGAGCTGGTGGATGTTAGAGACCTTGCGCTCCCCCACCTTCCATTTGAGGATGCCCCACAGTCTGGAGACATGCTTGGCCAGTCCATCACCTTTACCCTCAGCTTCTTTAGAAAGGCAGTGGTCGTCTTAGAGGTGTGTTTGGGGTCGTTATGTTTGAATACTACCCTGCGGCCCAGTCTCTGAAGGGGGGGGGGGGAAATCATGCTTTGCTTCAGTATGTCACAGTACATGTTGGCATTCATGGTTGCCTCAATGAACTGTAGCTCCCAAGTGCCGGTAGAACTCATGCAGGCCCAGACCATGACACTCCTACCACCATGCTGTAGGCAAGACACACTTGTCTTTGTACTCCTCACCTGGTTGCCGCCACACACGCTTGACAACATCTGAACCAAATAAGTTTCTTGGTCTCATCAGACCACAGGGCATGGTTCCAGTAATGTCCTTAGTCTGCTTGTCTTCAACAAACTGTTTGTGGGCTTTCTTGTGCATCATCTTTAGAAGAGGCTTCCTTCTGGGACGACAGCCATGCAGACCAATTTGATGTAGTGTGCGTCGTATGGTCTGAGCACTGACAGGCTGACCCCCCACCCCTTCAATTTCTGCAGCAATGCTGGCAGCACTCATATGTCTATTTCCCAAAGACAACCTCTGGATATGACGCTGAGCACGTGCACTCAACTTCTTTGGTCGATCATGGCGAGGCCTGTTCCAAATGGAACCTGTCCTGTGAAACCACTGCATGGTCTTGCGCACTGTGCTGCAGCTCAGTTTCAGGGTCTTGGTAATCTTCTTATAGCCTAGGCCATATCTTTATAGAGCAGCAATTTTTTTCAGATCCTCAGAGTTCTTGCCATGAGGTGCCATGTTGAACTTCCAGTGACCAGTATGAGAGAGTGTGAGAGCGATAACACCAAAATTTAACACACCTGCTCCCCATTCACACCTGAGACCTTGTAAAACTAATGAATCACATGACACCGGGGAGGGAAAATGGCTAATTGGGCCGAATTTGGACATTTCCACTTAGGGTTGTACTCACTTTTGTTGCCAACGGTTTAGAAATGAATGGCTGTGTGTTGAGTTATTTTGAGGGGACTGCAAATTTACACGGTTATACAGGCTGTACACTTATTACTTTACATTGTAACAAAGTGTCATTTCATCAGTGTTGTCACATGAAAAGATATGATAAAAAATTTTTTACAAAAATGTGAGGGGTGTAATCACTTTTGTGAGATACTGTACATTTATTATAAACTTGTGATGTGGGGGATGGCGGAAAGAGGGGTTTTGACGTATCGGGTAAGGTTTCAATGGGAAAAAGGTCTCAAAGCACCTCGTTTCCTATTTTACACCTAGTTAAGTTGGGTGTAATTTTTGTTAATGTATCGGCAGCCTCCGACAGTGTATTAACGGTTTGCGCGGTCATTGGAAACCTGGTATAATTTAAAGATTAGCGGATTCTGATACTTTGTATGGGACATGAAAATGTTTTTGGCAGCCGGAGTCCGGTTGCTGAAATTGAGTTATAACAGGCTGTTGGAAGCAGTTGATAAATGGTATTGCTCCCGACAGCTTATTTTACGGTTTGCGAGAGCATGCAAACCTAATTATGGCTCATTGGAAATGAGCCCTATGTTGTTGAGATAGAGTAAATGTTGTTAACATGTTACAACACAATGTTCTCATAGCTTACAGCTTTAATATTTTACATAGTGGTAATACGAGACATATTACCCCTTTACACATAGTTTTCATGATGCTAGCTATTCTATAAGTGGCAGGGATGGCATAAATCTTCATTTGGAACTTTGTCCTATACTTTGCAGCTAGCGGCCCAAGTTGTGAGGGGGATGATATAATTTAGCTTATATACAGAATGCCACCATATACCCAACAGTAGAATCAACTGTTTGCTCACTTACAGATCCAAAATGGTAAAATAAAAGACCTTATTTACCAAAATGTAACCTTTTTATTATTAGCATAACCGGATTCGCCGTTATATTATTCATACAAAGAATATTTTTTACATTTTTAGTAGGGTGGTTCATTACCTTTTTCCACCACTAGATGGCAGCAACGCTACACCAGGATAGCTCCCATTTATCCCTCATTTCAAAATATATTTTCATGGTTCTTTTACACTGTTCCACATTCCATATCACATTGCAGACATCTCTCTTCCCTGCCAGGGAAAGCTTTATTTGCAAGGTGTTATCTTAACTCCAGCATACTATGGTTTGGTTCAGTACTGGCATTCAACACATTCTTTATATGACTTTGTTTACTGTTACATAGGGGTCGATTTACTAGGCAGCATATGCAGTTCATTCCGCGAGAGCCTTCTGGCTCGCCGGAATCAGGATTTAAAGGGACACTAAACCCCAAACTTTGCTTTCACGATTCAGGTAGAGAATACAATTTTAAACAACATTCCAATTTACTTCTATTATCTAATTTGCTTCATTCTTTAGATATCCTTTGTTGAAGAAAAAGCAATGCACATGGGTGAGCCAATCACATGAGGCATCTATGTGCAGCACCCAATCAGCAACTACTGAGCCTATCTAGATATGCTTTTCAGCAAAGGATATCAAGAGAATGAAGCAAATTAGATAATAGAAGTAAATTAGAAAGTTGTTTAAAATTGCATACTATGTGGGTTTTATGTCCCTTTAAGAAGCAGCGCTGCTCCTTAACCTATCCGCCACCTCTGAGGTGGCGAACTGCAATCAGATACGGTTGGAATGATTGACATGCCTGGTAGCGACCGATTTGCCGCGAATGTGCAGGGGGCAGCATTGCACAATCATTTCACAAGAAATGCTTATGCAATGAAAAATGGCGACAGTGTACGCTGTCGGCATTTAGCGATGCAGGGCGGACTTGATTTGCTACATCGAATCATGTCGTTGCGCCCGCCCTATAATAAATTGACCCCAAACTCTTAATTTTGTGTTATCCCTAAATAATTCCTATATCCTTCCTACATAATATTCATAAGGAACCAAGGGTGGTCGGATTTAGGTTTACTGGGGAGAAAAAAGGAGGATAATTGATTAGTAGTTACACTTATGCTTACTAGGCAATGTTTGTAATCTTGTTGCAAGCCGTCTCATTCAGTTATAATGCAACTGATGTTCTGTTCAAAAAGGGACACTCAAGTAAAAATAAACAATTATTATTCAGAAAGAGCATCATTTTTAAGACAAATTCCAATTTACTTCCACTAAAAAAAAAATTTGCAGAGTGTTTTTACATTCCCACTTTCTGGGGAACAAGCTCAAAAGCTCACAGGGTATACGTATACTAGTGTACCTCTTGCGCTCTCCACGCGCCCACGCACTGTACCTCTTGCGCTCTCCTCGCGCCCACACGCTCCCACTCTGTACCTCTTGCGCTCTCCACCACCCACACTCTGACCATTCACCTTCCTACACTCTCTATAACCCCCTCACTCCCACTGAGCACTCTGTACCTCTCACACATTGTCCCTTTAAGAGAGTCACTTCCTTAGATTCTGAAAACTGAGTACTAGATCAAATGAAACCAAACACATTTCCTTTTAAAGGAGAACTTTACACAGGATTCTTACTGTATAATTCAGTTATAATTTGTAATGAGGAAAAGGCCAAACAGAATCCCAACTCAACAAAAATATAAACAGTCTTTTTTCCTCTTAAAATGAATAAACAAAGTTCTTACCCAGTTTTCCTATTAGGCCGTGTATCTCATGAAGTAAACAGAACAGCACAAAATCAGATCCCAATCAGTAATCTTGATGCTTTCAGCAAAGTGTCTTTAAATCCAAAGGAGTAGTCCCAGTCTGCAAATCAGATCCCAAACAGCAGACGTGATGCTTTAAGTAAATGAAAAGTGTATTTAAAACCAGAACAGGGCAGATCCAGCGTACACTTTAGATCCCAAATTGTAGTCTTGGTGTTTTCAGCAACATAAAAAAACTCTAAATCCAAAGATAGGAAAGATTCACAATAAAGAGAGAATCCAATATTCAATATTGGTTAGAAGTATTAGTAAAAG